>NW_024883135.1:0-133994 GCF_019059575.1 Amphibalanus amphitrite | reverse complement strand
GAGAGAGGAGAGAGGTCCTAATCTAATCGGACGAGCCCGCTTCGAGAAATGCCCACTGCGACACCTCGGGTGAGGGGTCGGCCTGGGGCCCCAGGTGGACAGGGCCCGGGCCCCCAGGAGAACGGGCCCGGCCCCCTGGGTGGATGGGACCCGGGCCCCCTGTAGATGGGTCCGGGCCCCCGGGTGGATAGGGCCCGGGCCCCCCGGCGGATGGGGCCCCGGTGGATGGATCCGAGCCACCGGGAGAACGGGCCCCGGGTGGACGGGGCCCGGACCCCCGGGTCCCGCGAGAACGGGTCCAGGCCCCTCGGGTGGATGGGGCCCGAGGCTCCGGGAGAGCGGGCCCGGGCCCCCCGGGTGGACGGGGCCGGACCCTGTAGTGTACGCGATCATAACGGTTTTGAATTAGTAGCACCGATCCTCCAGCCTTGTAACAATCGCGTCACCATTGTAACCCAGCGTGTCGACGCCATGTTTTTAGTAAACAATAGACGGTCCTGCGGCTCTTCATCCGTTGTGTAGTTCTGAGATGCTCGCAATCGAACGAACACTATAAATGGCGACGACGGATGGGATTCCTCGTTGAGTGATAACCACTGTGGTCGAACAGTGTCGGTAGTCTTGCCGAGAGGAATTTCGAGTGCGAGTTTATCAATTCAGAATGAGCCTGGACGGCGTGCAGCCTCCCGCGCCGTTTTTGCCCAGCCCTGGAAAACCCGCTGTTGACTGGCAGACATGGGAGGGCAAATTTGTTAATTACCTCCTCGCCATCTCTGGCGACACCTTCAACCCTGCCCGGCAGCGCGCTGTTCTCCTTCATTGTGTTGGCGACGAAGCGTACCGGCTGTACGAGACCTTGCCCCCCGGCGTGAAGGCTGACGGCGAAACGGACTTTGACTTGGCTCTGCGCCAACTGCGTGAGTTTTATACTCCGCGCACCAACGTCATCGTGGAGAGGTTCAACTTTCGTCAGCGTGGACAACATGACAGTGAGACAACTGCAGACTTTGTGTCAGCTCTACGCGGTCTGGCTCGAACGTGTGAGTTCGGGGCCATCACAGACGAACTGATCCGTGACGTAGTGGTTGAAAAGACTGTGCACCCCAGACTCCGAGAACGGTTCCTCCAGGATAAGGACCTCACCCTGGAGAAGGTGCTGGTGATGGCAGAGGCCTTCGAGCGCTCCCTGCGTGAAGCTGCTGCCATGGCCCCTCCTGCGCTGCAGCTCGGAGCTGTGGCCAAGGTCAGCACAGGCCCACGACGCCGCACCACCCAGCCATCGTTACCCAGCCCAGCCACCCAGTGTACCAACTGTGGTCGGAAGGACCACCAGCCAAGGGATAAGTCGTGTCCCGCCAAGAAGGTGGTCTGTCATCAGTGTGGCAGGAAGGGACACTTCTCAGCCTGGTGTCGCAGCAAGGAGAAGCCGCCTGCCTGCAAGGAGCTTCAGGTACTCTCCTGCTCCACCTCAACTAGTTCCAAGATGACCTGTACTGCATCAGTGACTGCTAGCACAGGCGTGCAGCGAGATGTGCTGCTCCAAGTCGACACGGGTGCCTCCTGCTCCATCCTCAGCATGGACCTGGCACGTAAGCTGTTCAAAGGGGTGCCCTACGAGTCGTCCACTGCCAGCCTGTACGGGTTTGCCAAAACCCCACTGTCAGTGAAGGGCACACTGCCCACAGTCGTCCGCTTCAATGGTCAAGAAGCTACAACAGACTTCTACCTGGTGGAAACTCCGAATCAAGAGGCTATCATGGGGTTGAACCTGATCAACGCCCTCGGCATCACTCTCCACCCGGCTTCCAACAGCATCTACAGTGTGGAGGCTGAAGCCCAGCCACTGCCTGCCATCGAGCACTACGAGCACCGCATCGTGCTGAAGCCTGGTGCTACTCCAACAGCCTACAGGCTCCGCCGACTTCCCCTCTCTGTCCGTGAGGAAGTGTCGGCCGAGCTGCAACGTCTGCTGCACGACGGCATCATCGAGAAGATCGACGCATCTGAGTGGGTCAGCCCCCTCGCCGTGTCCAGGCGCAAGGATGGCCGGATACGGGTCTGTGTCGACCTCCGTGGACCCAACTCGCAGATCGTTGCAGAGGTCCACCCCCTGCCTACAATTGACGAGCTGGAATCGAAACTGCACGGCAGCGTCTACAGCAGGATCGACCTCAAGACAGCGTACCATCAACTTCGCCTGCACAAGGACTCAAGAGACATCACGGCCTTCCTGACGCCTGATGGTCTCATGCGGTACACACGAGTGCCGTTCGGTCTCGTCTCAAGTGGAAGCGCCTTCCAGAAGCTCCTCAGCAGCCTGCTGAAGGGTGTCCCAGGTTGTGGGCACTACCTGGATGATATCCTGGTGTCTGGGAAAGATCACCAAGAGCACGACACCCGCCTCAAGGAGGTCATGGACCGCCTGGCCCGAGCCAACGTGACCATCAACAAGGACAAGTCCGTCTTCAGGCAGACCAGCATCGAGTTCTGCGGTCACAAGCTCTCTGCAGCTGGAGTGGTCCCACTCCAGTCAACCGTCCGCGCTGTGATCGAGGCGCCTCCGCCCTCCGACGCTCGGGAGCTACGTAGCTTCCTGGGGACCACAGGATGGTTCAGCCGCTTTGTGCCAGCGTACGCCTCAGTCGTCCGACCGATGGCTCACCTCCTCAAGAAGGACGCACCGTTCCAGTGGTCCGAAGAACAGCAGGCCGCCTTCAACAAGGTGAAACAGCTGATCTCGACGAGCCCCGTCATGCGCCCGTTCGACCCGCACCTGCCGACGATCGTCACCTCCGACGCGAGTGACCGAGGCGCCGGTGCTGTCCTCACACAGGTTCAGCCCAGCGGTGAGGAGCGGCCGGTCGCCTACTGGTCCCGCTCGTTCACGGAAGCCGAGTCCAGGTACTCCGTGTCTGAAAAAGAAGCGCTCAGTGCAGTCAACGCAGTGGAACACTGGCGTATCTACCTGTGGGGACGCTTCTTCAAGCTCAAGACCGACCACTCGGCGCTCACTACCCTGCTGACGCCGAAGTCGTCCAACCGAGCCGGAGCTCGAATCGCCAGGTGGCAGGCTCGTCTCCTGCCCTACTCGTACTCTGTCGAGTACAAACCGGGACACACGATCCCTGTCGCCGACGCGCTGTCCCGGCTTCCGCTCCCAGACACGTCCGGCGCCGAGACTGACGGGGACGACATCATCGCGCTCGTCACAGACGACGCCACAGACGCGCTCCCAGAGTCGGAGATCCGAGCAGCGTCAGAAGCCGACCCAGCGCTGAGCGAGGTGCGGGAGGCCATCCGCACAGGCTGGCCGGCCTCGGCGCGCGAGTGCTCGCCGACGCTCCGACCGTTCTTCGACGTCCGTCATGAACTTCAGCTGCGCGATGACAACATCATCCTGCGAGGCCCCGACCGAGTGGTCGTCCCGCTCGCCCTGATCGACAAGTACCTCCAAGTGGCTCACCGGCCGCACGAAGGCATCGTGCGCACGAAACAGCTGCTCAGAAGTCTCGCGTGGTGGCCCGGCATGATGCGAGCCACTACCGACCTCATCCGCGACTGCTCGACCTGCCAGGCCAAGGACGCCGTCCTCTCTCAGGGCGCGCGCCCCGCTCCGCTGCAGCCGGTCCCGCTCCCGGACCGGGCCTGGTCCAAGCTCGGCATCGACGTCGTCGGACCCATCGCAGGTGCGCCGCCTTCAGCCCGCTACGCCATCACAGTCATCGACTACGCCAGCAAGTGGCCAGAAGTCGCCCTGACATCGTCTGTCGAAACCGATGACGTCATCAGTTTCCTCGGCAGCCTGTGGTCTCGAGAGGGCTACTGTGACGAGCTCGTCAGCGACAACGGCCCCCAGTTTACAAGTGCCAAGTTCGAGAAGTACCTGAGTGACCGCGGTATCCAGCATCGGAAGTCGTCTCTCTACTGGCCGCGGGGAAACGCGGCCGTCGAGCGGTTCAACCGAACCCTCAAGACGTGGCTGCTCGAAGCCGCTCAGCAGTCGCCGCGGACGCCACAGGCCTTCGCCGCGCACGTCACGCGCCGCCTGGCTCTGTACCGCACCGTACCGCACTGCACCACCGGGATCTCGCCCTCTGAAGGTCTGCATGGCCGCCGCATGCGCCTGGACCTGCCAGTGATGTCAGCCGACTCCGCTCCAGACGCCGGCCTGCACACGCGCGTGCAGACTCAGCAGCGCCGCAACGAGCGGAACTACAACCGGCGCCGCGGCGTGAAGGTACCCACCATCCAGCCCGGCGACAAGGTCCGCGTTCGCCGCCCTGGACACACGCCCAAGAACCTGTCACGGTTCGGACCGACACAGACGGTGGTCCGTCGTCTCGGCAAAGCCACGTTCCTGCTGTCTGACGGCACACGGTACAACGCGTCTCACCTGGCGCTCGCCCCGGCAGCCAGTTCGGCAGAGACATCTGACGGCGACTCGCCTGCAGCCGGACTCGACCCGCTACCGACCGTGGCGGACCAGCGCGAGACCGCACACGCGCCTCGTCCGGTCACTCCCCGGCGCGAGGGCCTGCCAGCGGTGCGAGGAGACCCTCCTGGCTCCCCGGCTCCAGATGGACGTCGATCGGCCACTCCAGCGCCGGTTGACTCGCCGCGCTCGCCGCGCCGTTCGGGTAACGAGCTGCCGCCGTCCTCGTTCGGCAGGCGTCGGTTCCAGCCCCGTAAGCTCGCCACCTAGGCCCTCGCCTAGCCCAGCTCAGACCCGCATGGCCCGGCGTAACATTTTGATATGACTCGTTATTCCGTACCGGGCGTGCTTTAACTTTATGTGTCGGGGTATGTAGTGTACGCGATCATAACGGTTTTGAATTAGTAGCACCGATCCTCCAGCCTTGTAACAATCGCGTCACCATTGTAACCCAGCGTGTCGACGACATGTTTTTAGTAAACAATAGACGGTCCTGCGGCTCTTCATCCGTTGTGTAGTTCTGAGATGCTCGCAATCGAACGAACACTATAGACCCCCGGTTGGATGGGGCCCGGGCCCCGGGAGTACGGACCCCAGGCCCCGGGTGGACGGGGCCCGGGCCCCCGGCTGGATGGGGCCCGGGCCCCCTGGTGGGCGGGCCCCGGAGCCCCGGGTGGACGAGGCCCGGAGCCCAGGTGAACGTGGCCCGGGCCCCCGTATGGATAGGGCTTGGTCCCCCATGTGGATAGGGCCCGAGCCCCCGGGTGAATGGGGCCCGCTAGGGTGACCCGCTTGCTTCGCAACGCGAATAAGGGGTATTTTCGATCGGTGGGCGTTTGGTTGGTCTTGTGTCTGTGGGTTATGTATCCATTACGGTCGATTGCCTTTTGACGGCTAAGCATTTTGGTTTTGGGAAAAAATATCCATCGCATCGAGGTGCTCGTGTCTGATAATAACCATGCGTTCTACTATAGAACATGCCAAGTGTATTTCATGACATAGGTTGGCGTAGGTTATTGAAGAGTGAAAGCCATCGATGAATTACTATGTAGAGGTTTGAAGCATTTATATTCTTAAGAATATTGTTGCTCGTCATGCAAAAGCGATGATTGGACCTTGGTCACAATTGAATGCTCTTCCAATCTATGCCCATTTCAATTGTCAAACATACCAGGTTATGTAGCAAAACCCCTGTAATTAAGTAAGTCATAAGCAAATGCTATTTTCTCCAGCAATTTGTTCCACCTTGTTTTTGATCAATTAGCTTTTCACAATTTTCCCATGAGAGGCGGTAGGTACGAGTACATTTCTCTTGCCAACAAGCGTTGTTTGAACCCGCTCCGTCTGACAGTCACCCAAAAATAGCATTAAGTCCAAAATCCGTCCAAAACGTCAATTTTTCAAGCATAAGTGCCCTCACGGGTGCACGTGGCGCGTGCCATCCCTGCACCGCACACCATTCGATAGCCCGTTCGATTCTCATGCACGATACTGTGTTCCTCGTGCCGATCGGACCCACGGTTACCGAGATACTGCACGGGACCGGACCCGTGTCGGGCAAGTTGAGCCATTGTCGCCCATTTTTGCAAGCCGATTTATGCATGTAAAGTCTATGACGCGAATTTGCACTTTTTGAGCACGCGCCATGTGCTCACCACCGGCCCGATCGAGCTGTGACTCTTCACAGGCACGTTACCCATCCTTGTTCTATAAGTTGCGCGAATTTCAGCGCACTATGGAAGTTACGTCGCGATCAGCCGCTTTTTTACGCGAGTTCTTCGCGAAAAAAACCTTAGGGGGTTGCATCAACCCCTCCCCCCTGTGCCGGCGAGGGTTAAAACTTCTTACGAGCGAATTCACGTAATGAAGAAGAATAAAAGCACAATCTACTACAGCAGCCAATAGATGACTTAGGACAGGCACATGGGACTACTTTTAAATCTTTTGCGACAGAAGCAGGCAACAGTTCCGATTGCATATAATATGCTATGCATATTGCGGAATTGGGGCTCATATCGGACTCGAAAGATACGAAGTCATACGTCATAGTAACATATTTCTGTCGTGGTCAATTTGCGTAAAAAGTGAAGACCGGGTGATTACCGAGCTACTGTTCTATGCAAATTTTCTGATTCAAACTCGCTCAGGGTTATCGTGCAGGTAAAGGGGGCCCGCCCAGCAGAATGCGTATGAAATATGGAGAGATTCTGAAAAATGGGTGGGGGCCCGCACACTAGGGGGCCCGCTTTGGAAGCGATGACCCCCCCGAAACGAAATCCTGGCTGCGCCACTGCTTGAGATCATGAGCTTAAGAATGTAGATATAAAACTTTATCGGAATTCACTGGCATGATTTGGTTGCATTTCATTAAAATTTAAAAGCATCCACGGCTGACGGCCGGCTGCCCACAGTTTGACACGGCTGTGGGCGGCTGTGGCTGTGGAGCCTCGGCTGTGGGACGGCTAGGCTGTGGAAAATTGAAGCCGTGCAGAACTCTGGTTACAGGTCAGGTCAAAGGTCACATTTTCACCTTTCACAGGCATTTCAAAAAATGTGTTGTAAAATCGAGTAAAAAGGCATGTTAATGAAAATCATCTATGAGGTCTTGTTCGTCAAACACATATTTCGATATTTGAGGTCACTTCTACCAGGTCAGGTGACAGAGGTCAGGTCACTGAGGGTCACAATATGAAACTTGGAAGTGTCGTGTGATGCATGTTTTATGATCCATTTTACATGACAAATGCGATTATGTGGGTCAGGCAACCTTTTAGGACAGTTAAGGTTATAATCTGGTGAAGGTCAGTTCAAGGTCAGACTCAGGTCCAGGGCTGCGGAGTCGGAGTCGGAGTCGGAGTCGGAGTCGGTCGGAGTCGACAGTTGTGACGGGAGTCGGAGTCGGAGTCGGAGTCGATTTTAGAAACCTGAGCCGGAGTCGGAGTCGGAGTCACCGAAAATCTGTCGACTCCGCAGCCCTGCTAGGTCTGCGGAGTCGGAGTCGGGAGTTGGAGTCGGTCGGAGTCGACAATTCTGCCCGGAGTCGGAGTCGGAGTCGGAGTTGGTTTTTGAAAGCCGGAGTCGGAGTCGGAGTCGGAGTCGCCGAAAATCTATCGACTCCGCAGCCCTGCTCAGGTCAAATTTAAAGTTGATATTTTTGCATAAAATGGGTATCGATTTGATGCAGCTTGTCATGGGGAGTCTAATACTGGTCTTTGTTTTGCGGTACGTGGTCTAGAATTGATAAAAATTGTTTGAAATTTTGACGTCATTTATTCTGAACCGTTTTTTTCGCTTTAACTAGGCCAAAAAAGAGGCATCGATCTCAAATTTGGTATGTAGATTGAAAACGGTGGGGACTGTCATAAATATGCCATTTGTTTTCGAAACTCGAACAACCAATGGGATTTTTGGCCATTCTATCAAAAAAATATATCTTTTGATTTTTGGGGATCAAATACTTTTTTGATTGTGGACAAGTAATGGCTTCTTCACTTCCAAGGTTAGGGCACCAGGTCAATTTGAATGACCGAGCCTCAAATAACTTTTGAGTCACAATAGATGACCGAACCGTTTTGCTCAGTGTGGATTGTGATTGGATTTGGATTGGACTTAAAGTATATCCCCCCACCCCCACCCCTGTAGGTTCTGTTATGGAAATACTCAAGGTTCTCAAGGCAAATGAGTTGTCAAACGACGCGTGGGACTTCCTGATTTCCCTAAATTGAGGCTTGCGATGCCGGCTGAACATGGTCTCGAAATTGAAATAGGTCACATGTCCAAAGGTCATTTATAATAATAACCAGTAAAACGTCTTTTGGGCGAAGAACGAGCGAGCGAGATAGTGAGCCCTGCACGTGCGGAAGGGCGAGAGGGTACTTCCGACGGGCTTGTGCAAAGCACCCTACTAACCGGTCGCTAGCGGTGTGCCAAATTTGAACGCAATCGGCCAAGCCGTTCCTGAGATCTGGAAGCGGCATTCTGCACGTGCGCAGGTGCAAACGGGGTCCAAAATGACTTTTGCACGGCACCCTACTAAGCGGTCCCCAACCGTGTACCAAATTGCCTGGTGGGTGCCTACCTGTATGCCAAGTTTCAGCGAAATCGCCCCAGTAATTACCGAGTTACTGAAATGGGAACAAATTTGGCACCTCTTCTTTTTGTATTTTGCACGTGCAGTGGGGGGTCACTCACATAGATCAAGCGTATCCGACCTTTGGTAGAAGGGATGCAACTACCCTATATAAAAATTACCGCAAGACAATCGCCCAAGCGGCTGCTGAGATATGAGCCTCTCAAAATCGTTACTTTTGCAAACTGGATGAACACCCTTGACTTATCACGTGGCACGTGCCACGACGGTCACTGAGATGTATCAAAAGTAGTCAATTACGGGGTAGAAGGGATGGGGCTACCCAACAAAAAAAGACCGCAGGCCAATCGTTCCAGCGGTTGCTGAGATATAAGCCTCTCAAAAGCGTTACAGGCCGGGCCGGGCCGGGCCGCTCATACTGAGGTTTTTTTCATTTTATTGAAAAGACTTCGCTTCGCTCGCTGCGCTCGCTCGCGCGTAATAATAATAATTCCATATATTTAGCACCAACAGAGGTACAGTAGGTCTATTTAAAGGTAGTGTGCCAGCTTTCCTGGACCGTATAGGGATGGCCCAGATAAGGAGAACCGGATTTTTAGAACTTATCCATACCTTCAAAACTCATGGAAACGTCTTAACCCTCGCATGTGTGCGGCGTTTGCCAGCTTCTAATGTGTAGGGGGGGGTCGGTTGGACCCCCCCCTTGCCGTTTGGCCCCTGATCGAGCTAGAGCTTCGCGGAAAAAACGAGCGTGTTGCCCGTGACGAGAGGAAGCCGATGATACCCAATTTTAAGGTCCTAGGTCATTGGTTGACCTTCCAGGTCAGGTCAATGACCCAAAGTCGGGAAAATCGGGACCTGTTAGAAAGTCGTAAAGTGTGGCTGCTAAGGGGTTTTTCGGGGTCCTGATCACGAATATCGTGTTAGTTTTGATCACAGATGATGTCTTGAAGCATTTAGACCAGGTCGGGTCAGGTCAGGTCAGGTCAACCAGTAGGCGTCGTGACGGGTATTCGTAGTACGTGTCAACCGCCTCTGACAGCTTCGTAACATGTTACGAAGTCCCCAAAACTACTTCGTAAATGTTCAAATGGTTGCTAAATTCGAATTCAGCTCCAAAAACTAGCCTAGAAACATGTAAAACTCGAAAAAGTGACCCGAGGTCACCCGAGGTCACCAAAGGTCAATGACCTGACCTGACCTTCAGGTGACCTTGACACACACGGGAGTAACATCAAATCACATTTTTGAACGTTTGAAACCACGAAAAGCTTGCAAACACGCGGCTAGTGCGAGCCGACATACGCGAAATCGCGATTCCGGCCAAACATGGTCTCGGAAAAGAGGTCACAGGTCAAAGGTCATTTGGGTCAGGGTCATGAAATTTTCAGGGTAGGTGTCAAATTGATCAATGCGAGGGTACTGAAAGTTTCGTCGCGATCGGCCGCTTTTTACGCGAGTTATTCGCGAAAAACCATGGGGGGGGTCCATCCGACCCCCCCCCCTACACATGCGAGGGTTAAATTCTTCAAATTTTGAGTACCCCAGTGCGAAATTCGCCCCGACGGGTTGTCGGTCGTACCCCAACCACATTTCACACCACTATGAACAATAAATGCACACACTGAAATCGCTATTACCGATAGGCTCATCCAATCAAGTTTCGATAAACCCGTTCATCATCATCTCCTGCGGTTTCGAACACGCCTGATAGGTGGTGCGGTAGACCGCGCCCAAAGCCAGGGCCCCGGTAACGTAAGGTAGCCGAGTCGGGGCAGCGTGCGCTGACCCAAGCCGGGGCCGTGCGTCCTCCCGGTGTCATGTGATAGCCCGGGGCTGCCCGCGGGGATGCGGTAGACCGCGCCCAAAGTCGCGGCCCCGGCTTGGGTCAGCGCACGCTGCCCCGACTCGGCTACCTCACGTTACCGGGGCCCTGGCTTTGGGCACGGCTTCTGCTCATACTTTGTGGTGCGGTGGTGGTGCGTCGGGCCGCGCGCTCTGACTTCGGCCACGAAAAATGCGTTAGCTGATCATTGTCATTTCTGCCACTTTCATGTGGTGAGATGGGGTCATAACTTTAAAGACGGCTGTTTCATATCAGTTATTTTACATTAACCCTCGCCGGCCGAGGGGGGGGGCGGGTGCCGCCCCCCCCCCATAGGGTTTTTTCGCGATAGCTCCGAACACGCTGGCGATAGAGAGCTGAAACTTGGCATACCTGACCTTTGATCCAAGCCGAATCTTTTGGCACCAACCACATTTTTGGGTCAGGTCAGGTCACTGACCTATGACGTCATAAGTGAACCTCTGCACGGTCTTCAGATGTCGCAACTTCGCAACGCCCTCACTGCCAGAGGAGATGTCACAGGGAAATGAAACTTGCAGGATCTAGTATCCATTATGAGTTCCACAACTTGTATATCTCGGATTTTTCCTAAAGGTCATATGAGGTCAGGTCATTTTCGTGACCTCACCATTATAAGTCAATGGGGAAAAATGAAAACTGCTATTCTGGCGCCGGGAACGATCTCCAACTATCTCAAGCACACAGAATCGTGATTTGATGCACTCCTTGCAAGGTTAGATGCGTCACTTTTGCAATGTTGACTTTGCGTGACGTCATTTATGACGTCATCAAGGTCATATTAGTTTTTCGTCAATAACTCTTGATCAAATTGAGCTAGCGAGTCGGGAAAGCCACCAATGGACTCAGGAAGGCCTGCCGAATCGAATGATATGCGACATGACCTCTTTCGACCAGCTTCGTGACCTGGGGGTGCTGACCTGACCTTGACCCGAGGTCAACACCCCAAGTTGACCTGACCCGGACAAAAACTATATCATTCGACGCGCCTGGGCGAGGCGAACACGATGCTGCCAAAATCGGCGCTCTGCGGCCGTTTTTTGCGAAGCTATTCACCAAAAACTGAACCGTACCTTGGGGCACTTGACCTGACCTCAGAGGTCACCGGTTGACCTAGGACCTTAAAATTGGGTACCAATCTCTGCGTCTCGTAACGGCGCACACGCTCGTTTTTTCCGCGACGCGCTAGCTCCACCAGGGGCGAAACGGCGAGGGGGGGTCGTACCCGCCCCCCTCCCCTCGGCCGGCGCGTATGTAGAAAACCAATAGGTCCGGCGAGGGTTAAATAATATTTCAAACCATAAATTAATGTTCGACAGCCAAATTAAAGAAACAATACCAATACAGGCTTACAGTTTAAATTCGACATTGTGTTGTCTACGATTAGACAGCTGATAACTCATTCCCGTACGTCGTAACTCTATAATGACCTTTGCTTATTGTCACATGTGCGCCGCATTCGCGATTGTTGCCGACGCCTGTTTGCAGGTCAGCCCACTACAGTTGTTATACATATCGAAAAACCGATAAACCTTTAGGCGAAAAACCACTATTTTAGGCCCATTTTTGATTTTTTTTGCGATATTAGGTAAAAACAGAAGCTTCTTATCCTAGGAAAAATAAAATGGGAAATCATTTGAAGGTGGCACACTACCTTTAAGATCGCCAGAGCCACCACGTGGCGCTACGGTCGGGGTAGGGCGAGTCCAAATTCCGAGGGAAGTGAGGTCACCGGTCATTGTGGGGGAAGGAGGGAGGGGAGTGACGCGGTATCACGGCGCATGGGGCGTGCGTAGCGCCGGGAGTGGGCCGCCCAGGGCCGCCCGCCACTGCGCCGAGGCTGAGGGGAGGGGATGATGGTTGCGGGTGTGTTCACTCCGGTATTGTGATATCCTGTTCATGTGGAACCAGCAAGAATGCGACTGAAGGGAATCATTATCTCAAACAAACGGGCAAGCCAGAGACAGCGTCAGTTCTAGCCAAAATGTTGAACAATGATGGGTAATTGAAATCTAGGACGCATTCATAGCATGCAACTATTCAGTCGATAGTTGCATGATGCTTTTCATAATGCATGGTGAGGCTGTTCTAAACTGTTTTAAATATTTTTCATCTGGCACGCTCAGTTTTGGTGGGTTTTATCGGGCCGAAAAGAATCAGAAAAGAAAAAAAGTTTTGAAATGGCTCCAGAAAATTGTCCGAAAATATTTTTCTTAAAAATGAAACATTGCTAATCATTTATAAGCGATAATTTTGACTTTTTGAGAGGATATTGGGGAAAGATGTCATCGTGCTTATTTATGTTGCAGTAGAAGGAAAGGTTTTGGTTTGTGTCGAGATAAAACCAGACCCGGGAGTGTGGCTCGAACTCACGACATCGCATTCAGCTCACAGGTTACCCAACCTCAACGCTACGAGCACCTAGCGCCCTGCGCAGCTTGCTCAGTGTTTCGGCTAGAGTTCGGCCAAAGTGTCTGACGTCTGTCAATGTCACGAGGCGAAACCGCAAGGTAAATGTCCGTCCCGGTAGCTCGGTCGGTAGAGCGTTGGACTCCATGTGCCATGTGGTGATAGCGCACGTCCCGGTTGGAAAAGTCCGGGTTCGAAACGCGATGTGTGTTTGACGTTTTTGAGCCTCCTGACGGGTATGGTTGTGGTTGGTGGCAGGCCGCTGCCAGGCGAAGTCAGTGAGGGGACCGGCCGTGCGCGGTTAAGTGCGCACGTTTTAAAATTTGGACTCTAATTCTGCGATAGACTAGGACTTGTTTGATCGGAGGGTAGAGAGCAGGGTCAACGCAACAAGCTGGGGCATTCCACGATAGATCGACCAAAGCCGTACACCCTCATATTTTATTTTTTGCTTAAAATTGGTCTAATGGGTTGTTATGGGCGGGGAAGCCAGCTGTGCCAAGGATTTTTTTCTTCGAACAACGGTTTCCGAGATATAGCCTCAGGCAGTTCCTTGAGGTCACGCTGCGACCCTATGTTTGGCGGCTTATAACTCAGAAACTATTGGTTTTCTATGGTAAAAACTTTGTATTGTTCAACTCGCAATTAACCAGCAAACGTTTTGGCTATTTTGGATTTTCGATTTTTGAAAATTTGGTCACGTGACATCTTGATCTTTTTTCGAAGAGTGACCTTGATATTTTCCCAACTGAAAGTCGCAATTTTTCGCAAGAGACCTTTTTTGCTCTTGGTCAACTGTGACGTTGCTCTTGGGTCATGTGACGTCATTAAAGGTCACCAAATGTTTTTTGCTAATAACTCCTTACAGGTTTGAGATACAGCCGCGCGGATAGGCTCATTGTGTTCAGCTCGTCGAGGCCCATCGAATGATATATATGATGACCTTAAGGTCACGTGACCTAAGGTCAACTTTTGACCTTGACCTTTCGAGGTCAACATACACATGTTTCGATGCGGATCGACGAGAGGATCACGATGGTGGTTTGTTGCTAGCTGGGATGCTTCGAAAGTTATTCGAGAAAAACTTCATATATATGTAATGCCGCCATTTAGACTTTCTTTTTACCCCTGTGACGTCATTTTTGACCTGACCTGAAAATGACCTGAGTAAAAATTGTAGACCTTATCCATGTGTACCCTGTGCCGTTTACCGCTTGCCGCTATCTTGCTTTGTTCTCGAGATCTCGCTGTCGCTCCCGCTCGTAATAATGGGAAGGTCATAAAAAACCTGACCAGTGACCTGCGGTCAACGCAGGCCGAAAGCCACTTTTTTATTATCGCATATGAATGACAATTTATAAGGCTTTAATCGTCATCAGACAAAATTGCGACTTTCAGTTGGGAAAATATCAAGGTCACTCTTCGAAAAAAAGGTCAAGATGTCACGTGATCAAAATTTTCAAAAATCGAAAATCCGAGATAGCCAAAACGTTTGTTGGTTGATTGCGAGTTGAACCATATCAAGTTTTTACCATAGAAAACCAATAGTTTCTGAGTTATAAGCCGCCAAACATAGGGTTGCAGCGTGGCCTCCAGGAACAGCCCGAGGCTATATCTCGGAAACCGTTGTTCGAAGAAAAAAATCCTTGCCACAGCTGGGTTCCCCGCCCATCACAACCCGTTAGACCAATTTTAAGCAAAAAATAAAATATGCGGGTGTAAATTTTAAGTTTTTTTGGTCGATCTATCGCGGAATGCCCCAGCTCAGCTTAGCGGGGACTATGTCCTTGTGATTCCTTTCATTCAAAAGGTTCGGGCCAAATTTAATATTAAAAAAGGGGGAGCCGAACCAGGTTGGGCCGGGTTGAACCCAGTTGGACCGGTGTCTTACACGCAATCATGGTCAAACAAAACAGAGGCTAATTTCGGGTCAAATATTTTTATTAACTGATCTTATTGTTTTTAGCTTGCACGTATATTAACTTATAGCTTTTTTAACTCGAGACTTCATGCATAAAAAATGTGGCATTCGTCTACTTTTCCTCATCTTCTCTTAGCGACTTGATTTGACCTTAACCCGCGCACCGACGGGGGGGGGCCGGATATCCTCCGCCAAACCCAAAACCCCCCCTATGTGAGACCCTGTTTTTCGGCGATAATTTCTTCAGTTTTTTTTCTAATTGGCTTGAAATTTTGCCATTAGACATTTCAGCTCAAGCGCCGATTTTCATCAATATGGTCTCTTAACAAAATGTAAATATTTAGAGCACTTGTCATTGGCTCGTAATGCTAATTAGATTTTGCACCCGGATAGAAGCTCGTTCGCTACTGCAGCGGATTGGATGGGAGCGCTGACCAATCACGTTGCGCCGGGCCCAACTAAGCTCCGCCCACTGGCCGTGACCGCGCTGGGTCTATGCAGGCTCAGTCGGCGGCAGCACCGCGGAGGGGTCGCACGGGGGCCGTGCACTGGAAACATCATGGAATCGACAGGAAGTGCCTGAGCGAAAGCTTGCTCTTCATTTGGGGGAGTTGGTAACCGCTTCTCTCTTTTTGGTATATCAACACCGATCCAGCTCAGAATATGAAGAATAATCAAAATGAGGATATTAACCTCTCCAGAACCAACATTAAATAGAGAACTGAGTCATGCACTATCTGAATATCTGAATGAATGCACATTCTGGCGCCTACCTCATGGTCAGGTCGTGCCACTATTCTGTCACCTATGACATTATGCGAAGCCTCTACACTACTCGAAAATATCGATATGGTTGGCTGTGTCAATTGCTGTTTCTGAAGACGCTGTTATACCTAACTATGCAGAAAAAAACAGCAGGATTATTATTTGCGAGCACTTCCGATTGCCTTAGACATCGCTCCACGAGCTGTGTTCGTTATTCGGGAAGCGTTGAGAAGGGAGCAGAAATGTGATGTGCGATTTATTGCGCATGGTAGAAATGTGACATCAGAATAAGGGAAACAAGCGCATAGGCTAATATAGAAATCGCGTCTTTTTGTGAAACTAAAGTAACATTTCAAGCACTCCAAACGTGAGGCAGTAGGGTACTTGCTTACAGGTATCTTAATTATTTGCAGTTCAACACGAAAGCCTGGGGTCAAGTCAGTCCGGTGACCTCAATCTAGCCAATTATAAAATGGGCTAGTTCTGAAGGTGTTCAATCACATGAATCCATCTCAATCATACGCATAAGCATAATATATTTCATATCTTAACCACACTTCTTAAATGCTACGGTGTAACTGTTTACCATGTCTTGCAAATTTGACGTAGGCTGACCGACGTCTTGCATCAGTTCACAGTCAATTGACATCAACGCCCTTTTTAATGACGTTCAATCAAGCTAAAATGCAGTCACTAGCCCTGAACTTAGCCCTCGCCCCGTTGGGGGGGGGGGGCATTTTGCCCACCCCCCTGTGGTTTTTCCTGAATAGCTAGAAAACGGCGGCGCGCAGCGCCGCCAAATTCTCAGTACCTACCCGGGCATCAATTTGACACCACCTCCACACCAAATTTCAAGTCTTAGGTCACCTTAGGTCAGGAGTTATTGAGGTCAAACTGAGGTCATGTTCGAGCAAAAATGAGCAAAAAACATGCAATCTTGAAACGCTAACCAAATCTACAGTTATCAAGCAATTTCAAAGTTCTTTATATTGTCTAGTAGACAAAAAGCGGCGCTACAAAACCGCTATCTCGGATTTTCAAAATTTTGGGTTTTTGACCAAAAAAAAAGCAAAAAAAATTGATTTTTTTAGAAAAACTTTAAAAAAATCCAAAATTTTTCCGAATTTCGAAAAAAACCGGAATATATGTGATAGTCCCTGCGCTCTTCTATATACATACCGAATTTCAGATCGATATCTCGTTTTTTGGCCAAGTTATAGCGAAAAAAAAAACTGTTCAAAAATGATGACGTCAAATTTTTTAACTCAATTTTTAGCGATTCTAGACCACGTACGGCAAAACAAAGACCACCATTGAACTCCCCGTGACGAGCTGCATCGATTCGAATCCCATTTATGCAAAAATATTAACTTTGAAATTTGGCCTAATTTGACCTGACCTTGACCTGACCTGACCTTGACCTGACCTTGACCTGACCTTGACCTGACCTTGACCAAAACGTGACCTAAGCTGGCGCCAAAGGCTGCTTGACCCACATAATCGCATTTGTCATGTAAAATGGACCATAAAACATATATTACACGACACTTTCATATTGTGACCCCCCCGTGACCTGACCTCTGTGACCTGACCTGGTATCAGTGACCTCAAATAGCAAAATATGTGTTTGAAGAACATTTCCCCATCGATGATTTTCAATGAAATGCATTTTACTCGATTTTACAACGCATTTCTTGAAATGCCTGTAAACGGTGAAAATTGGACCTTTGACCTGACCTGTGACGTCATCGGTTTGACCTAGGTCAATAAAATTGGGTCACAAGGTAGTTCCTTAATAGGGCTATCCAACACCGTTTTCCGCTTGTCGCTAGGTTGCGTGGTTCTCGAGATCTTAGGGGGGGGGGCAAAATGCCCCCCAACCGGGCGCGTTGCTCGGCAGAGCCCAACGGGGCGCGGGTTAAAGTAGATATATCTTTACTGATTGACAAGGTGCAGGTTAATTTGCGATAAATGCAATACCGAAGGCTAGTGCGCTAATAACGAGCGCTAGTTTCTGCTGTATCGTCATTACTGCAACGGCAACCGCAAGGCAGCCACGTCCAATGCGAGCCGCACGGTCCGGCATACGGCCTTGGGTGCGGCGGCTACTGCCCCGTCGGCTCAACGCATCCGACTGACCGGCCAAGGTCACCGCTCCGTCCGCCGGGAGGGCGGAGCTTAATGGTCACGTGCCTGTGACGTCACGCCTACGTACGGATAGTCCTCTACTCCAGTGACTGATTTACGGAGCTGATTTTAACATTACGAGGCAACGACAAGTACCCTAACAATTGATATTTTGTTAAGAGACCATATTAGCGAAAATTGGCGCTTGAGCTGAAATGTGTTGTGCGAAAATTTGAAGCCAATTGGATAGATATTAAATAAATTATCGCCGAAAAACAGGGTCTCATGGGGTCTGAAATGCATAGTAGTTTCGTCTGGAGATCCTTACTAGATCCACTGTACAGTCTGTCTTGAAAGTACCGCAGCATGGCAGGGTGGCGCTGGTGGGCCGGCGCAGCGGAGGGCGGTCAGGTTTGAGGGCCACTGGATCGCCTGGGGTAGGGGTCTAGGGGGTAGTGTGTAGTGTAGGGGTCTCCCCTACACACTGCCGCACTAACTCCGCGCGGGCTGCGACTGCATGAATCGCTCCCCTTCCCCGGCCTCCCTCCCCCACTCGGTACGGAAACAGCGGCACGGGTCATGTCATCCAGTGGCCCTCAAAACTCCCTGTGTGAGTCCGCGGGCTTTGAGCAATTATCGGGCTGGTTATACCTTCCGTACGGCGCGGCGGCTGGCTCAAGTTCACCAGACAGCAGCCGCCTGGATGGGATACTGTTCCGCAGCACACTATCGGTACACTCTCTTGATACACCAGACCTGTCCCGCTTCGGTCCCGGTATGAGCGCGGATTCTGCGTTCAATAGTACATGCATAGCAGTCACAAGTTCCTCACATCCCACCCACCATCCCCTCACACCAGTCACACCAGGCATCCGCCTCCAGTAGTCAGATAATTATTTGCATTTTTTCGGCTTCCGGTCGATCGCTGGTCATTATCTCACTAGGCCTCGTACAGTATGTCTAAAAAGAATGTACCGTCGCCACTACACGGCGCTGGTGTCGCGAGCCGGTAGTTGGCTGAATCCGCACCGAGACTCTACGTATTCCCATGCGCTCGGAGAGAGCTACGCAGCGGCTGATAGTAGCGTAAGCCCAAGCCTCCGTGACACGACCCAGAGAAGGAGGGAGGGGAGCGGGCGGGGAGCGCGTGTAGGGAGGGGTGCTCCGGCAAGCTGGCAGCTGTCGCGGCCAAAGGTCAAGGGGTCACACACCAAGCGAACGGACGCTATGTGGGTTCGTGGGGATCGTGAACTTTTGTGTGGTAGGTGCGTCTTGCGATGCACGGGTGATACGCCAGGTCTAAGCCAAAGGATTCAGGGCAGAGCTGAAGAAAAACACCTGATCAACTACGGCGAATAATGGTGCTGAAAAATGGAAAGTATGGGTCGATGCAAGCCTTTATGACTATAAACAACTTTTCTGAGGACGCAAAGGCCAGCATTGAATAACGATATCCGGATCGAAATTAGCAATGATTTATAATTACATGCCGAAATAACAAATAGCGCTGCAAAACCCACCTAGCAAATTGTCAAGTCAGATTCATACCGACTTGAATTAAACTATCCTAAATAAAATTGTTAATTAACTTTTTAACACTGACGTTTTTTTATCATACGATAACTATGGGGTTAACCAAAATTCAGCATCTTCCGCGTTCAAGCAATCACCTGTGAGGCTAGAACATTAATGACCAGTGAAAAACAAGGTCGGGATTTGATTAACCGGATTATAAGTCGATTTTATTTAGTCGGGATTTGATAACTCGTGAACCGGCCGACAAAAGACCATCATTCAATCTAGTTTTCTATTGCCGGTATAGTACATAGGATAATACATCGCTGCTCTCATAACTGCTGGCATCACGTGGTACAAAACGGTACGGTACGTGAAAACTGAAAGGAAGAATAAATAACAGTCACATAATGATTAAGAGACGATTATGGCGCGCGACTGCAAAACCAAATCAATGAATATCACAGTAATATCGATGAGAAAATGAGATAAACGACTGAGACACTCAACATAACGATCAACCTAAACAATGAAATGATTTGCACAACTCAACATAATATCAATTTTATCATTTCAGCTTACTTCGTTCGGGGGTTTCACCGACCCGTCAATATGGCGTCGGAGGGGCCGCGCTGGAGCCTCCAGAAGTGCCACGCTCGCCGCGGCGTGCGTCATGTTTCGCCTTAAATGCTATGGGAAAACGCAACCAAATTGTACGCGCGGGAACATGGCTCCCCCAAATTTTGCAAACAAAATTTGCACTTCTCGCTTCTACACATCGACATGTCTCCTCGACGGGGAATCGCTGGCAGCACCGCGATGTCCCACCACGAGGTGATCGGGTCCGCATCCAACACAATGGCCGGCATGAACTGAGCCGCGTCCTCCATCCCCGCTATCTCAGACCGACGGACGGGTTCACCCGGTCTCACGCCTCCGAAGAACCGTGACGAGGCGGTGGACCGGTCTCTCGAGCTCCGTCCCCTTGCTGGTCCGTACGGTGACCTTCCTGACTAGGCCATCGCTGCCTGGGCGTGTAGCGACGACCCGTGCCAGCACCCACTGGGTACGGGGGTGGTCATCGTCCATGATCAAGACGACGTCGTCAGTCTCGAAGTTGGGCGTCGTCTTTTGCCATTTCCGCCTCTCTTGTGAAGCCAGTATAACCTCTCGTCGCCACCGGCTCCAGAAGACGTTGGAGAGGTGCTGCACTCGTCTCCACCGCTGACGAGCGTAGACGTCCGGAGCAGCGAATCTACCAGGAAAGGGTAACACTACTCTATATTTCTGTGTTAGGAGGGAACTCGGGGTCAAAGCCTCGAGCTGGTTAGTAGAGGACATGTCAGCTAGTGAGATAGGACGGCTGTTCAGGATGTTCTCGACCTCACACATCAGCGTTCGTAACAGCTCGTCATCCATCTGTTCTCCGTTGGCGACCAGCAGACTTGTCAGGACTGATCGTACACAGCGAATCAGCCTTTCCCAAGCCCCACCCATGTGACTGGAGTGAGGTGGGTTGAACTTGAAGTCCACGAAGTCGCACTGATCTTTCAGTAGACTTGTCCTGATCTTTTCCTGATCCATTTCTGCGAGGGCTGCTTTCAGTGCTCCCTGACCTCCGACGAAGTTCGTCCCGCGATCGCAGTACACAGCCCTCACTGGCCCTCTTCTGCAGACGAATCTTCGGTACGCGTTCAGAAACGCATCGGTGGACATGGAGTTCAGCGTTTCCAGGTGCACGGCTCTGGAGGCAAGGCACGTGAAGATGATACCCCACCTCTTTACCTGGCTCCGTCGCTCCCTCACGTAAAATGGGCCAAAGCAGTCGACCCCGCAGAAGGTGAAGGGAGCAGACGGTTCCAGCCGCTCAGCTGGCAATTCAGCCATCTTCTGCCCCCCGTGGGGACCACGCAGCTTCCTGCACTGCACACAGTTGATGATATAGCTGGAGACAGCGGACCGACCGTGCAGGATCCAGTATCCCTGTTGTCGAAGTTCGCCCAGTGTCGTCTCTCTTCCTGAATGCCCTGTTCTCTGGTGACACTGGCGAATGATCAGGGTGCTGACGTGGCTGGTCTTCGGGAGGATGACTGGGTTCGTTACCTCTCTCGGCAGACTTGCTCGTCTGATCCGTCCTCCTACGCAGATCACTCCCTCTCTCATCACTGGATTCAACTTGGTCAGAACACTCTTCATCAGAGGCTTCAGTGTGTCTTCTCCGTCTCGACGGCGCAGTTCGTCATCAAACACTTGCTTCTGAAGCGCCTTGATGATGACTGCTTCAGCTTCCTTCAGGTCTTGTACGCTCAGGTGTCTGTCTGAATCTTCTTCTCTGTGTTCTTTGCCTCGCTTTCTTCTGCACGCCTCCTGCAGTTTCTTCTTATATCTGAGGCAGTTTGCTACGGCTGTCTTGGCGGCGAACCAGGTAGAGAAGCGTCCAAGTCGCTCCAGGAGCGTCGCGTGCTCTGCGACAGGTTGGCTGTTTGTCATCATCGTCGCCGCCTTTTTCACCTCAGGGTCTTGCTGGTCAACGATGTCTTCGTCATCTTCGAGAGGTGGCTCTTCTGGGCAGGATAAGAATGGAGGTCCATGCCACCACAGGTCACTATCGATCAGCTCCTCAACGAGACATCCGCGTGAGGTCAGATCACTGGGGTTCTGATCTGACGGGATGTAGTGCCATTGACTCGGTGAGGTACGACTGAGGATCGTTTGTACGGGGTTGGCCACGTACACGTGGAATCGTCTTGAACTGTTCCTGATATAGCCCAGCACCACGCGACTGTCGCACCAGTAGTAATGCTGGATCTGTGAGATGTTCAGGCTGTCCTGAAGAAACTCGCCGATATGGGTGGCTAGTACAGCTGCTGCTAGCTCCAAGCGCGGAACTGTCACAGCCTTCTTCGGCGTCACCTTGGCCTTCGACATCACCAGGTCTGCAGATACCTCTCCGCCGTCTGTGATGATGCGCAGGTAACTGCAAGCGCCGTATCCGCTCGTAGACGCGTCGGAGAAGTGGTGCAGCTGAAAGGTTGCAGGCGGCTCGTCAGACGTCAGCGTCGAGCCGTACTGCCTGGGGATCTTCAAGCTTGAGAGAGCAGGCAGCGTCGCCTTCCATCTCAGCCACTGTAGCTTCAGCTCGTCTGGGACTGGATCGTCCCAGGTGCAGTCCCGGCCGCACAACTCCTTGACGATCTTCTTCCCCCGGAGAATCACCGGTGAGATCAGTCCCAGTCAGTGTCCCAAAACTGAGTTTTGTCTTGGGTGTCAGAGGGGAAAATTACCCACCAAAAAGAGGGGAGATAGTGGAAAACTGCTGATTCGATTAGATCCAAAAAGAGTGATAAACAACAAAAAGCATGCATTTTATTCTAGGGTGTAGCACTGTAGAATGTTTGATGCTAAACCGGGCACCCACACAACTGCTCTTTCTATAGGTAAAAAATCTAGGTTTTCTTGGTAGGGAGTGGAAAATTGTTCTTAAAAATTGGTGTTGAGGGTGGAAAATGAATTTCATTTGGATGTCGTTTCCCACCCAAATCGACAAATTCTAGGACATTGGTCCCAGTGGGTCATACAAGGAACTTACTCCCGATAGGATTCCTCGTCTGGTAGCAGGCCGTTCAGGAAGATCCACTCCGAACTGGATGGTGTCAGAACTCAAGTCCCATCTGACGCCTAGTGCTTGTTCGCAGACCTGTGGATTCTCCTGTAAGGTCAGGCCAATCAGAGACTTGGCCCTCGAATAGATGGGGATAGTTTCCATGATAGTGAAGTCGTTACACGCAAACTTCGTGAGCCTGAACCCACCTTCGGCACAGAGCTTTGTCGTGTTGTCGATGAGGGCAGTTGCCGAACTGGCATCTGGCGTCGAGGTGAGTCCGTCATCGACATAGAAATCGTTCCTGATGAAGTTCGCTGCCTCCTTTCCATGTTTGGGCTCGTATAGCTCCGCAGTTCGATTCAGAGCATGCATCGCGCACGCTGGCGAGGAGACAGCTCCGAAGAGGTGAGTCGTCATTCTGTAGAAGGTTGGTTCCTTCTCGGTATCACCTCCTGGCCACCAGAGGAACCTGAGAAGGTTCCTGTCGCTCGGAGCAACCGAGACCCGGTTGAACATGGATTCGATGTCGCACGTTAGTCGTTAGTGCAACTGCGTCCTTTCTGAATCTGGTCAGAATGCCGACGAGGTTGTTCGACATATCTGGACCCTGCAGGAGCTCATGGTTGAGGCAGCGTCCGCGAAACTCCGCACTGCAGTCGAAGACCACTCGAAGTTTTCCTTTCTTCGGCTGGGTGACACCATGGTGGGGCACATACCATACGTGCCCGTTGCTTGCCTCCAGCTCGTCTTGTGGAACGGGCTCAGCATAACCCTTGGTCAGCATATCTTCAATTGCAGTGGCGTACGCTTCCTTGTAGCTGTTGTCCTTCTGCAGCTTCCTCTTCAGCGACTGAAGGCGAGTCTGAGCCTGATGGACGTTGTCTGGCAGCACTGGCGGATCCAGACTTGCGTTTTGGGGGGGGGGGCCAACTCCTGCAAGTAACCAAACCTAGGGTACCCCCAAATCCTGTTTTCTCATCGGATTTAGGCCACTTATTTTTTCGTCACAGCCCTGAAACGATATTTTTTTTAACTAAAAATGAAAAAAAAGAAATGGTAGCCCACCCAACCCGAGCCTAAATATTACTTTGAAAACACTTCAAATTGCTTTTGTCGACCAATTAGCCCGCTCCGGGTCGGTGCGTGGCGCAGCCTTCGCGGGCTGGGAGGTGTCGGTTGGACCCCCTGCCGTTCGGCCCCTGATTAAGCTAGAGCTCGCGGAAAAAAAAAAACAGGCGTGTTGCCCGTGAGTGACGAGACGAAGCCGATGATACCCGATTTTAAGGTCCTTGGTCATTGGTTGACCTTCCAGGGCGGTGTTTCACGGTCGTGCTGACAGCCGCTGACAGCGCATTCCGCGAGCTAAGGTCAGCCTTCGGTAGTGTTGTGGGTATAGGCTTGTTGATGTCTCCATTGAAACCAAAAGTGCCATCAGCGCTGGCAGCGGCTGGCAGCGTGCCGTGAAACACCGCCCAGGTCAGGTCACAGACCCAAAAGACGGGAAAATCAGGACCTGTCAGAACCTCCTAAAGTAAGGCTGTAATACGTTTTTTTTGTGCTGATCACAAATTTCATGTTAGTTTGGATCATAGATAATGTCTTCATGCGTTTAGACCATGTCGGGGCAGGTCAGGTCAGATCAACCAGTAGGAGTACTTATGGGCGTCCGTATAGCAGGTGTCCACTACCACTGGCAGCTACGTAACATGATACGAAGGCATCAAAACTACTTCGTAAATGTTCAAATAGCTGCAAAATGCTAAATTCAAAATCAGCTAAACGAAACTATCCTAGAAACATGTTAAACTCGGAAAAGTGCACCGAGGTCATCAAAGGTCAATGACCTGACTTGACCGTAAGGTGACATTGGCATCCGCCCTAATGCGTGGGAGCAACATCATATCACATGTTTGAGCGTTTTAAACCACGAAAAGACTATAAAAGCGCGGATAATGTGAGCCGACATACGCCGAATCGCTATTCCGGCCAAACATGGCCTCCAACATGGCCAAACAGTCTCGAGAAATAGGCCACAAGTCAAAGTTCACTTGGGTCAGGGTCATGAAATTTTCAGACTTTGTCACCATGAGGGTACTAAAGTTTCGTCGCGATCGGCTTCATGATACCTTACACGATAACTTCACACGTCGATCGAGAGTTAAAGCATGGATGAAGGAGAACCAGGGGATGAAGGTTCTTTCATCCATGGTTAAAGTGTGCAATAAGAGCTTCTTGGGTGAAGACAAGACCAACAGTTTTATCAAGCTCACAGATTTTTAATGATACGGTATTTTCTCTCTACCTACTACGCCCTTCTCACATTCATTTTTCTTAAGTGTTTTTTGGGGACAAAAAATATATGTTGTTCCCCTTTCAGGCTTGGGGGCATGACCCCGTGGCCCCCCTGGATCCGCTAGGCCGAAACTAACTAGGTCGTTTTCAAACGGTCTGATATTTCAGGTCATAGTTTGCAAACGGCCGGTGTTTTCAGGTAGTTTCATATGGCCTGACTGGGCCAGGCCGTTTGGAAACGGACCGAATTTTCATACGGCCTGTAACATATATTCAGATTTCGACATCTGTCGTAGCTCAAATGCTGATGTGGCGCACTCAAAAGCCGGAATTGGTCCTTGGATGCCGTAAGGACCCTTTAAGAAATAAGTGACCCGACTGACCCATAGAGATTGGCCTGAGCTGTGACCGAAATAAGTCTTTTACCGTTTCGCAGGAAGGGACAAAAAGGTCCCTCATATGCTTCTTGTACAATTACGAAACAAAACAAGTTTTTTTTTTCAACGAAAACTCAGTGAGTTTTCCTAAAAAATTTATTGCACATATTCCGTGAATGAAAAGTTGCCGGGTCATGTCAGGTCAGGCTGCCACAGCAAGTTTGTTAACTTGACAGCTCAATCGATATTTATGCAATAAGACCTTCTCGGGTGACGATAAGACATGACGACACTTTATGAAGGAAGCTAGTAAACCCGGTAGTTTCTCCATAGGCGCGGGAACCGGGGGGAGGGGGCAGTGGTGGCAGCTTCCCCCCCCCCCAACTCTGGGGCCGTGCGGGCGGTGCCCCCACAACTTTCAGACAGAATACCGGTCCTTTTTGCAAATGTTTTCTTTTTTTGTTGAAAAAGCCAAGGGATGAAAAATAAGTGGCCTAAAACCGGCGAGAAAACTATATTTGGGGGATCCTAGGTTGATCTCTATCATGGTGTGACCTCCCCCCCCCCCCCCCGTCTAAAAGTAGTTCCCGCGCCCCTGGGTTTCTCTACGCTATTGAATCACGCTGCTGATTCTAGTAAGTATCTACTACACAACCTTCTCACATTAATTTTTCTTCGAGCGTTTTGGGGGGCCAAAAGATATGTTGGCCCCCTCTTTCAGGCTTTTTGGGCCCATGGCCCCGGTGGCCCCCTTGAATCCGCCAGTGGGGGCGGTGCCCCCACAACTTTCAAACGGAATACCGTCCTTTTTTGCAACTGTTTCTTTTTTTTTGTTGAAAAAGCCAAGGGATTAAAAATAAGTGGCCTAAAACCGGTGAGAAAACTAGATTTGGGGGGACCCTAGGTTGATCTCTATTATGGTGTGCTCCCCCAGTCTGAAAGTAGTTCCCGCGCCCCTGACTTTCTCTACGCTATTGAATCACGCTGCTGATTCTAGTAGGTATCTACTACGCAACCTTCTCACATTAATTTTTCTCCAAGCGTTTTGGGGGGGGCCAAAAGATATGTTGGCCCCCCCTTTCAGGCTTTTGGGGGGGGCCATGGCCCCGGTGGCCCCCCCCCCCTGGATCCGCCAGTGTCTGGCAGTGTCATCTTCCGGTCCCTTAGAGGGAGAGGTGCCTCGAAGCGACCATCTCGACGTTGGTGCATGCCATCTCGCATGATTTTCAAGAAGTGAAGGTCGTCCTGGGACACCTTCGCCATCCCGGAGCCCTTGCTGTCGGTCTGTGGAGTAAAATCAGAATCGAACAGTCGTGCCAGCTGCTCGGGGGGCACCTCGCGAGCCCTCACTCGAAACGCGAAGTGGCTGACTCCCTCACGTCCGTAGAGGCATGATGCATCGCTGGTTGCTTGCCCCATGCATCCAACGACGCTCCATCCAAGGCCTGTGCGTATCGCCCAGGGGTCGTCGTCACCGCCGGTAACAACCTGAAGTGGCTTCAATGCTCTTGGACAGCTGATGCCGATCAGGATGCCAATTTCGGCGTCTGGGAGGTACTCTGGCAGATGTTGGGCAACTTCTTGCAGGTGAGGCCACTCAGCCGTCGTGTCGCGCCGCGGGATGAGCTGTCGCTCTGCAGGGATGTCCGTTTTAGTGTACGTAGATGGTAGCTCGACTTCGGTCTCGCCCGTGTAGTTCATCACTACCAGACCGTGCACAACTTGACTCTTCGACGTCGTCCTGCCTGTGATCGTGCTGACCTCCAGGGTGACCTCCTCTCCACCCAGACCCATGTCCTGCAGCACAGACGTCTTTACAAAGCACGTGTCAGACTGGGGGTCGAGCAGCGCATACACAGTCTTCTCCCTGGCAGGGAAGTCCTTGTGCTTCAGGTGAACTGGCACCAGCATGGCGTGGGCACACCTGGGTTGCTCAGCTGTGTCACATGAAGTCGCATGGAGGGAGACGGCGCTGGTCTGAGTGCCCTTCGATGTCGCCTTGTCATTCCTGTGGGAGAAAGTGTCATCATGAAGCAGGGTAGGGTGTTGCCTGCCACACTTTACACAGTGTTGTCTCTTCCTACACTCCCTCCACCTGTGGCCGCGCCGCAGACAACCTCCACATAGTCCTCTCTGGCGGACCAGCTCTTGCCTCTCCTTCAGGGACATCCTCGAGAATGCTGGGCAGCTGTCCACGGGATGATCCTGCTTACACACCACACAGTGGTGTTGTTGCATCCAACGGCCGCTGTCCTGTGGTCTCTGTTTGTCGCTCGGCGCAGATGTAAGCAGAACACGTGCATTTCTTGGCTTTGGTTGTAGTTTCCTCTCCTCTTCACTGCCTCTCACCAACACTGGACCGGAGGCGACTCTGGCCTCTCTGCTGACAAACTGTACAAAGTGTTCGAACGGTGGATACTGAGGATGAGCTCCTTCTCCTGGTTCGTAAATCCACCGGTCCACGATTCGCCTCCAGCTGTCTGTGAGGTATCTGGGCAGCTTCTTCAGGATAGGATCTATCTCAGATGGACTGCCAAACATCTTCAGACCATCCATGCTGTTGGAATTCACCATACAGAGTTCCAGGAAGTCTGACAGTTCGGTGAATGCTTTGCTGTCACCCATCTTCACATCAGGCCATCTCTGAAGACGCTTCTTCAGCTCGTTGATGGTGATGAACACGTTGCCATATCTGTCCTTCAGGCGCTTCTTCGCATGCAGGTAAGCCTCATCAGTGCCCACCTGTAGGAAGCCTGTGATTGCACTTCTTGCTTCCCCTGTTGTATAGTGGCCTAAATAATGAAGTCTCTCTCGGGGTGATGAACATCTGGACTCAATATAGGTCTCGAAGGCGTTCAACCAAATGCAAAAGGTCGTGTGGTCTCCCTTAAACACTCCAGGCTCTGTGGGAGGTAACTGGGATCTCTGAGCTTGGATGAACAGGATATCAGCCACAGTAGTGGCTGTTACCTGTGTCTGAGCAGCAGTCTCTGGTGTGGGAGTAGGTTCATGGTCCTGGCAGTGGACAGGAACAGGGGTATCAGCGGATGGCACAACAGGCTCTGTCACGTCTTGACCTGCTTCGTGGCAGTCAGTTGGTTGTGCCTCAGGTGTCACCTGTCTTCCAATACCAGGCGTCTTCACCTTCTCTGTCTCTTCCTGTCTTGTTGGCGTCATGTACGAATCAACCTTCTGCTCCATCATTTCGAGTACTTCTTCCTTTGCTTCGTGAATCCTTCTTTCAGTCAGTGTCAGCTGAGCGGTCACGGCGAGTAGACCTGCTCGCGGTGCTCACCACCACCTTTACCCGTGTGATCGTGTGCCTTCTCCGAGTGACTGATGCGTGTGTGTGCGAACGAGTGAGTGTAGCCACCGGATGAACAACGATAGTCTGCACGCTTTGACCCGATGGTGACCACCGAAACGATTAAATGCATCACGATCTGCTCCGTTACCTGGCGCTGCTGGTCGTGGTCCGTGCGCTGTGGCTCCTCGCAACTCCGAGCCACACACCGCCGCAGCCTGAGTCGGACTTCAATCGACAATCATGGCACGCGCGACGGATCAACGACCTGCTGCAAGTCCACACCCGTCACCTACGTTGTTATGTGTGCCGTTCACGGACCTACGCCGGCCGGCCACCTCCCCAGACTGACCCTGGAAACGCCGGCCTATCCGTAGACAGGGGCGGCGGGAGCGGAGCCGAGCGGCCGCCACCACAACCGGCAGCTGTGGCGGAGCGCGCTGGCCGCGCCTCTGAACCCAACCCCGTACCGCCTCCGGCGGCGGCGTCGCCGGTTGCCACGAGCGTGTCGGCGACAGGCGCCGCCTCGCCGCGCCCTGAGGTGACGATCACGCCACCACCGACCGGAGAGAGTGCACGGCCGGAGGGAGCGGGAGAGAGCACCGGCGCGGAGCCTCAGCTGATCAGAGCGACTCCCGAGCCGGCCGCGGCCGCCGTGACGGCCGCCGCTGCCCCGAGTCCGCGGCTGGAGGGGGAGGAGGCCGAGCGGACCGGAGCACATCTGATGGGGGAGACTAGCGGCCCGGCTGCGTCCGACCCTCCCTCAGCGGCCATCCCAGCCGCCCCAGCCGGCCCAGCAGGTCCGGCTGCGGCTCAGCAGCAGCGGCAGCCGGGGCACCGGAGAACACGGCGGGGTAACCGGCCTGGACGCAAGCGCGGCTCCAACGGCTGGCGGGCCCGAGACGTCCGTGGCGGCATCCTGATAGGAGCCATAAACAGTCCGTCAAACCGAAGTCCGTCAAACCGAAGCTGCTTGAGCTCAACCATCCATGAACAAACAAGCGACGCTACGATCTTCTCTCGATCACCGAGAGCTGGTTGAAGCCCAGCACTCCCAGCAGACTGCTGAGCTTCCCGGGTTACCGTCTGTTCCGCGCTGACCGCCCTGACAAGTCAGGCTACGGCGGTGTCGGTGTGCTGTGCCGTGATGGTGTAGAGGCGTCAGTTATCGCTGTGCCCAGCGCGACTGGCCCGTCCAGCAAGATGGAGGCCCTGTGGCTGAATGTGAGGGCCGGTCGGCGCGGCCAGCCATTCGTCCTTGCTGTGGTTTATAGACCTCCTAGACGGACATTAACAGCGCTTGAAGCAGACTTTGAGACGTTAGAGCTGCAGCTGCAGCATGTAATGATAAAATACCCAGGGACAAAAATTGTCATTAATGGAGATCTGAACTGCAATGTGCTGGCCGACAGCACGGACCTCTCTAAGCAGACTCTACTGAACTTTTTAAGTGCTTATTCGATGTCGCAAGTTATAGCTAGTTCTACATACACTTCCGGGTCCCTGCTCGATGTCGTCATTGTGAATGATAGTGATGTCGTTCGAAAGTCTGGCGTCAGGGAGTGCGATATTAGCCCTCACAAATATGTTGTAGCTGCTCTATGCATCCCTCGCAATCGCGCGAAACCCGCTGTTGTGAACTGTCGGCCGTTAAAGGGGGTAAACGTTGAGGAGCTGCATGCCAGTCTGCATCGAGCGGATTGGCAGGCCGTTTACTGTGAGGGTCGCTGCTCTGAGCAGTGGGAGCGTTTTCTCGCGATCTTTAATCCCATTCTCGACCGCTACGCACCGATGAGACGGGTTAGCGTGAGAAACCCAGACGCGCCGCACGTGTCAGAGGCCACGCGTGATTTGATGTGTCGGCGGCGCGCGGCTCGTGTGGCCCGGCGGGGCGGGGATGATGGGGGGAGGAGTACCGCTCCATCAACCGTGCTGTCAGGTCCGCTATACGCCGGGACGTTCGAGAGGACATAGGTAGGCGTATTATTGACCAGGGACCGACCTCGGTTTACAGGAATGTCCGTCAGGTTATAGGTAGCAGCAAGGGTGCGCGCGTCATACCGGCGGTTGGTGCAGACGCTCTCAATGAGTATTTTGTCGGAGTCGGACCCAGCGTTGCTCGAGAGATTGCCGAGTGCGGTACACCCTCTGAGACTCTGACCTGCCGTGTTCCGCGCGTTGGCGCGTGCGCCTTCGCTGTATCCACCATCGACTACGACACGCTCAAGAAAACCGTAGGCGGAATGCGCAATACCTCGGCCTGTGGTATAGACGGTTTGTGCATTCGTGTCATCAAACTGTGTTTTGATGCGATTGGAGTGCCTCTTTTGAATATTGTGAACACCTGCCTCGCGAACTGTGATTTTCCGGTAGCCTGGAAACACTCCTTAATCCATCCCATCCATAAATCCGGTCCTTCCTCCAATCCTGCCAACTTCAGACCCATTTCCTTAGTCCCCGTCACGGCCAAAATCGTCGAGAAAATCGTTCAGCGTCAACTCTATGCTTATCTCTCTACTAACGATCTTTTAGCCTCGTCTCAGCATGGTTTTAGACCGAGACATTCAACGGAAACTGCGCTGATTAGCGTATCTGACTACATTTTATCTGCTACTGATCGAGGTTCTCTGACTCTTCTCTGCTTGATCGATTTAAGTAAATGTTTTGATGTCATCGACCACTCCAAGCTTTTGACAAAATTACAGCAGCATGGTGTCGACGCTGAATGGTTTCGCTCTTACCTTACCGACCATACTCAAAGTGTTTCTATCCCAGATCCCGTTTCCGGCCGTAATCGCCTCTCACAGCCACTGCCGAACGCCATGGGCGTTTTCCAGGGGTCGGCCCTTGGGCCCTTACTTTACACTGTTTTTGCCAATGATCTGAGTTTTTACGCACCGGATGCTCATGTCGTACAGTATGCTGATGACACGCAAGTTTTAGTGTCAGGAAGTAGGGGTGATTTGACTGAGTTAGTGTCGCGGATGGAGAGCTGCCTTGCGTCGCTCGACTTATGGTTTAGGGGTAACTCCCTGAAGGTGAATGCTTCCAAGACGCAGCTGTTGGTGTTCGGCAGCCGGCGGAACCTCCGTAGCGTTCCCACGCTCGAGGTGCGGTTTCGCGGCGAGAGTCTCCGTCCGGAGCCTACAGCACGCAACTTGGGTGTCGTTTTCGACCCGATATTGTCTTGGGACGCTCATGTCGCACATGTCGTGAACAAGTGTTTTGGAATGTTGATCGGTCTTAGCCATATTCGACATCACTTGCCTCAAAATGTAGTTCCTACTATCGTACACGGTCTCGTCCTGTCACATGTCAGATACTGTTTAACTGTTTATGGCAACGGCTCAGACAAAAACCACAAACAGCTCCAAAAAGTCATTAACTTCTGTGCCAGGGTTATAGCTGGTAGGCGCAAGTTTGACCACATCTCTGACATCTTAAATGGTCCGGACTGGCTTACCGCTAAGCAACTGTCGGAGTTTCATACTTTAACCTTCGCTCATCGCATCTTACGATTGGGAGAGCCGTCTACACTTGTTTCACTTTTTAGAAGAGTGTCTAGTTTACGTGACCGACCCACGCGACAAGACAGCCATTTTTATCTACCTCGCGTCAGGTCAGAGGCAGGACGGCGTCAGTTTGCGTACCGAGCCCCACAGCTATACAACAGTGTGCCGGAACGGCTGACTACGCTCAGCACGGACGTTTTCAAGCGGAACTTGAGGCGTACTCTGAAGTGAGAAGCGACTACCGTGTGGTGTGTGATGCTTTAACCATTGTATGAGCAGGTGTGTTTCCAATTTTGTAAACTTGTACGTATCTCTTACTGCCCTGTATGACACTGGACCAAGAATAGCCACAGCTGCAGTGGATGGTTCAAAGATGTGCAATAAATAAATAAATAAATAAATAAATAGTCTCGATTTGATGCATCTCTTCTTTCTACCTCAACTCTTGCATCTTTGACTCCATCATCTTCATCTCCATCTCCAACTTCTGTTTCTCTTCCAGGGCAGCAGCTCTTGCCTTTGTCTCTGCTGCATGCTGGCTTTCTTGGACTTTCAGCATGAAGAGCTGAGCTTTCATGGCAGAGCCTGAAGATGATCTGGAACTCTGAGCCACAGACGAACAGTCGCCTGGTCTTCTCTTGGGCTTCTCACTTGTGACTTCTTCTGGAAGCATCAGGGACTCAATTGTTGCTCGGGTGCTGTCTAACTGCATCAATCTGTCTTCATAGGTGGACTTGTGCACCTCGTACTCTGCTCCCAGCAGGGGACGCAGGTCTTCATTTGTTTGCAGTAGCAGCAGATGACTGTGCTTCCATTTGGCAGCCTTCTTGGCCATCTTCTCATTCGTTTGCTCATCTTCGTCTTGAGTTGTGAGTTCATCTAGCAGAGATGTACCATCTTTCTCCAACTTGCCGAGCATCTGCTTGAACACCTTCAGTTTCATTCCAGTTTGGTACTCTCTGCCCCTTTTCTGTCCAGGGGGGTGCCGTCCCGGCATTTGGAGCCGCCCAGGGGCCAATTGCATTACCCGGCGCGATTACGTCACTGGAGACCTGGTCTCCAACGGCTCTCATTGGTCGGTGCTTAAAACGCTGCAACGGCCATTGGGCTGCAAATTAACAGTATGTGTGTGCGCGCCCCTGCGTGCGTGCGAAGCTTGTGTTGGTGCGTGCATGTGTTCTTCTGTGTGTATTTGCATATCCTTTTTAGTGACATTCATTGGGAATGCGCGCAAGGTCCATCTAAAGTGTTTACTGCAGTGCGGAACGTTCCAGTAATGCCTATAAATCGCACATCAAGGTTATAAAGAAGGCCCAAGCTGAGACATTTCATGATCGCTGAGCTCATGCAGTCTTGATCGACGAACCCGACTCGCTCGGACTCGTCTGACAGGAGGGGGAGGGTGGCGATACATTGGGTCTGAACCAGCCTGTCACCGGTCACTGGCTCTGGTGCCGGTGTCGCTGACGCTAGCTACGGTGGCCAGAGACGGTGACGGCTCGGAACCCAACTAATTGTTCATATCCACGTTTTAGGACAAAGTAAGATCGTCTTTATCGGACGGTTGGATTGCACACTGTCTCCAGACGCTGCTGATCAGAACGGCTGTTCTCATCTTATGCCGAGCAGAAGCGGACGCTGCTTGTCGCCCCCTCCAGCCGGACTGCTCTTGGGCCTCCTATAAGCTGCGCGCCGTGTAACACAACTCCACCTCCCTCACAGCCTCTGCATGCCCGCAGTTCAGCGTCGTGTCCAGCTCACCAGCCGTAACTCAAAACCGCACACCAGCGGCGATGTTAGTGTCACTGACCACGGCCCCCGCCGCTTTTACCGAAGGCGTTACCGAATCTGGGGGTGCTACTGCTAGGGTACATCGGTCATCCACGTGGTGTGATTCAGCCTCGCATATGTGGCACGTGTTTCCACGTATAGCCTCGGCCCGACCCATTAGTAGCTGTCGCACTATAGTGCGGCCTATAGGCTGAGCGCTGGCACTCAGATCCCACAGCACCTCTAGTGCCCGGCTCGGCAGGACCCCTAGGTACTGGTTGACCTGACTTGACCTGACCCGACCTGGCCTAAATGCATAAAGACATCATCTGTGATCAAAACTAACGTGATATTCGTGATCAGCGCCCCGAAAACCCCCATAGCAGCCACCCTTTACGACGTTCTAACAGGTCCTGATTTTCCCGACTTTTGGGTCATTGACCTGACCTGGGAGGTCATCCAATGACTTAGGACCTTAAAATTGGGCATCATCGGCTTGCTCTCTTTACGGGCAACACGCTCGTTCTTTCCGCGAATCTCTAGCTCAATCAGGGGCCAAACGCGAGGGGGGGGGGGGGTCGTAACACGCCAGGGCTGAAGGAATGGCGTTCGGGGAGGAGCAGGCTACCGGTCCGAGGCCGCGAGCTACATTACAGTTAGGTGGGGCTGGCAGAGGGGTAGCCGTTCCTGTAAATCCATTAAACATAATGAACGTGTAATAGGTACTCGAAACTCCTTCATTTACGACGCCTCGCCGGGATGCCTAACCCTCATACATAACCATGCAGCGCCGCCGATCGTCGGAGCGCCGAAGTCTCCAGTGACGTCACGTAATGTTAAAGTTTTCGGGCGGCAAAAACCCCGGGACGGTTTTACCTTCTCTATACGGCCTTGTTTTCTGTCAGCCTCAGTTCATGAGACGAGCGGGTCTCTGGTCTATAGTCATCAGTAGCTCCCTCTGCGTCATCCATCGCGTCAGTGTGGGTCGAGAACCAGAGGATTGGGAATAGACGTCAATGGAACAGAAGGATAGGTCTGGATTTAACCCGCGCCCGGCTGGGGGTCCTGGATTTCCACGCCCTGCTGGGGGGGGGGGGGTGTTTGAACACCCCCCTTCTAACTCGGTTCCTGGGCCACGTAGCGATACGCGGAAGGCGGCGTTCGAAAGAGCGTCAAAAATAATGAGGAAATCACTTCGGTCAATTTTTTGGTCAGGTCAAAGGTCAGGTCACCAGAGGTCATTGAAGGCAAAATTTCGCCGATTTCCAGGTCGAATGTCGACAATTTCCAAGAAGCCAACGCATAACTCGGGAACCAATAGAGCTACAGCGCCGCGGAAAAGCCCATTCGATAGCCCTATTGACGCCCTTTCTGAGTAATTTTCTCAGATTTGACCTAACGTCAACGGTTTTGCCTGCAGGGGGCAAAAACTGCAAAAATAGCCGATTTTTTCGGAAACAGTTTTTCTGCAATAACTTTTGACCCAAGCCTTGTACGAGCTTACTTTTACCGGCATCGTGTTCCTCTCGTCAAGACGCATCGAATGAGCTATAACTTGAACTTGAAAGGTCAACTTGAAAATTTGACCTCAGGTCAAGGTCATGACCTGACCGGAAAGGGTCATGTTGCATATCAGTCGATCCGTATCGTCGAGCTGAACACATCTAAGGCGTTTTCATCGCTCTAGCGTGCCTCTATCAAAAGTTATTTGCGAAAAACTGTTAGATACCATTCGTGACCTAAGATGACCTCAGGGCGTAAACAGGGGTCACGGACACCATTTTCATGTTCAGTGTGTCTAAACCACTTGTAATTCAGTGTTTGGGAGTGTTTATGATGTCTTTCATCCAAAAGAGGCGCATTTCAATTTTCTCCCATTGACTTATCCCTCGCACGACCAGGCCATTTCTCATAACACGAACGACCAGGGGGGGGGGGTTGTTACGACCCCCCTGGCGTTTCGAAACGGAAGGTCGTAGAGCTTAGCGGAAAAAACCAACGGATTGCTCTCAACGAGATCTCGCGATTGGTGGTATATTTTTTGGTCCTAGGTCAACATTTGACCTACTTATGACCGGTCAAAGGTCAAATTTTCCGGAAAAATCAAACTTTTTCAACTTTGCGCAACGATTGCGGCAAAACGGTGAGAGATATTAACTTCAAACCTTCAACAACGTATTCCCCACTCAATTCTGCATCATATATGGTGTTTTTGGTGGATTTACCCTATAAAAGTAAGAGGCCTATTGCTGATGAGTGATATGGTGTCACATCACCCTCCGGTGTTTGTCCCGATTCGTCGGCTGTTGACCACTGCTCCGCTATAAATACTGTAGGTAACGACTCAGAAAAGATATGTGGATATCCACTGCAATGTGGATAGCATCAGCAGAAAACCTCGGGACTCGGTACACACTTCGTGAAAATCCGGCCGGAGGCTGTACCTCTTATGACGTCATAACTCCGTGACCTGACCTGACCCGGTCATTTTCTTGCACCACACGATAGCCAATGCTTGCCCCAACATGCATGGGAAGTTTCATCATGATCCATCAAACAATGTGGGTATCACCGGCAGAAAACCTAGGGATTCGGCGCACACGTTTGGTAACTGTCGGCCGGAGGCTGTACCTCTTATGACGTCGTAACTCCGTGACCTGACATGACCCGATCAATTTTTTTCGGCAAAAGATGCGCAAAGGTTGCCCCAGAGGGTATTGAAAATTTCAGCCCGCTACGACAAGCCGTTTAGCGTGCACTTCGAAAAAACCTCAGGGGGGGGGGTTGATACAACCCCCCCCCCCCTAGGCGTTCTAGGGTTATAATGGGGAGGTCGCAAAATTGGCCTGACCTTAGGTCATCGATATCAAAATTCTGAAATATACATTTTGTACATGCTATTGCTCTTAGCAATCGCTGAAAGTTTCAAAGCGATCGGTCACTCGGTGTAGCTATGACAGACATCGAAACTTTTTATGAGGTGAGGTCACTTCAAGTGACCTGGTGACCTGACCTTGAATGACCTTGGTCTGAAATTTTCACAACATGTGTAGAATTAATGTATGATAAGGTGTACCAAAAACGGCGGCGCTTCGCACCGCCGTTTTTGAGATATTCGCGAAAAACCACAAGGGGGGGGGGTGTTCAAACACCCCCCAGCAGGGCGCGGGTTAATCACAGTAGTTAGTGGGGGAACAGTGTCATCAATGAAAACCACACTACACTACATAAACAACACAAATTGTGACTACAGGCAAAATACGAGCCAGAACGTATAAAATAAAGAAAATGTGAAGTTCAGTCAATCTCTTGACCAATCAACACAAATCAAAATTCACTACGAGATATCACAAGCTACTATATATGAAATAATCTATGGATGAGTGTCAAAAACGGGAAAATAAAATGAATTAAACTGAACGAATTTTCACTGAACCGGCCGACAAAAGACCATCATTCAATCTAGTTTTCTATTGCCGGTATAGTACATAGGATAATACATCGCTGCTCTCATAACTGCTGGCATCACGTGGTACAAAACGGTACGGTACGTGAAAACTGAAAGGAAGAATAAATAACAGTCACATAATGAATAAGAGACGATTATGGCGCGCGACTGCAAAACCAAATCAATGAATATCACAGTAATATCGATGAGAAAATGAGATAAACGACTGAGACACTCAACATAACGATCAACCTAAACAATGGAATGATTTGCACAACTCAACATAATATCAATTTTATCATTTCAGCTTACTTCGTTCGGGGGTTTCACCGACCCGTGAATATGGCGTCGGAGGGGCCGCGCTGGAGCCTCCAGAAGCGCCACGCTCGCCGCGGCGTGCGTCATGTTTCGCCTTAAATGCTATGGGAAAACGCAACCAAATTGTACGCGCGGGAACAAGTCGGTTTTTTTACGCCAACCGCATTTTTAAGTCAAGTCAGGTCACTGGTCTATCACGTCATAAATGAACAGTCCTAAAATGAACTGTGTGAAACTGTCCTAAACTGTCCTAAAATGAACATTTTAGGACTGTGTGCACAGTCCTAAAATGTTCCAACTTCGTAACACCATCAGTGCAGAGCTTTCATAGGGAGATGAAACTTACAGGACCTTATAGACCCCGTTTCCATGGGCATCACTGATCCGGATCAGTGCCTCGTAAGGGCTTAGGCTGCCCATGGAAACACCCGTAATCCCTTACCGCTGATCCGGATTCTAATCCAGCTTCGAAAGAAGCTGAGCCGTTACGACAGGGATTAATGTTTGACTTTTTATTTTTCTTATTTTGATTTTGATTGTCTTAATGGGCCTGGATGAATATATCACATTAGAAATATTTTATTTAAATTATACCTACTGTTATTAGAATGATGTTTCAAAATTTGGGCTAAATTATTAAAGATTTAACCCTCGCCGGACCTATTGGTTTTCTACATACGCGCCGGCCGAGGGGGGGGGGGGCGGGTACGACCCCCCTCGCCGTTTTGCCCCTGGTGGAGCTAGCGCGTCGCGGAAAAAACGAGCGTGTGCGCCGTTACGAGACACAGAGATTGGTACCCGATTTTAAGGTCCTAGGTCAACCAGTGACCTCTGAGGTCAGGTCAAGTGCCCCAAGGTACGGTTTAGTTTTTGGTGAATAACTTCGCAAAAAACGGCCGCAGAGCCGCGATTTTGGCAGCATCGTGTTCGCCTCGCTCAGGCGCGTCGAATGATATACTTTTTGTTCGGGTCAGGTCAACTTAGGGTGTTGACCTCAGGTCAAGGTCAGGTCAGCACCCCCAGGTCACCAAGTTGGTCGAAAGAGGTCATGTCGCATATCATTCGATTCGCCAGGTCTTCCTGAGTCCATTGGTGGCTTTCTCGACTCGCTAGCTCAATTTGATCGGGAGTTATTGACGAAAAACTAATTTGACCTTGATGACGTCATAAATGACGTCACGCAAGGTCAACATTGCAAAAGTGACGTATCTAACCTTGCAAGGAGTGCATCAAATCACGATTCTGTGTGCTTGAGATAGTTGGAGATCGTTCCCGGCGCCAGAATAGCAGTTTTCATTTTTCCCCATTGACTTATAATGGTGAGGTCACGAAAATGACCTGACCTCATATGACCTTTATTAGGAAAAATCCGAGATATACAAGTTGTGAGACTCATAATGGATACTAGATCCTGCAAGTTTCATTTCCCTGTGACATCTCCTCTGGCAGTGAGGGCGTTGCGAAGTTGTGACATCTGAAGACCGTGCAGAGGTTCACTTATGACGTCATAGGTCAGTGACCTGACCTGACCCAAGAATGCGGTTGGTGTCAAAAGATGCGGCTTGGGTCAAAGGTCAGGTATGCGAAGTTTCAGCTCTCTATCGCCAGCGTGTTCGGAGCTATCGCGAAAAAAAACCTATGGGGGGGCGGCACCCGCCCCCCCCCCCCCTCGGCCGGCGAGGGTTAAACCATTGGAGATATTTGTTTTTGCATTCCTCCTGCACGGTGTCAAGCATTCCGTTGCGCAACAGCATTCACCCATCAGTTATCTTGCTACGATATATTGTGCCAATATTCTAAATCTATTTGTTGGTGTTAAATGGCAAATCAATTTTGCAATCTTTTCCAGCATTTTTTCATTACCCGTGTAATCCCTTACAGCACAAATGCAAACTCTCGATGTTGCATCATTTACCTGTCAACTATTATCACGTATAAATTTAGGACACCAGTAGGTGAGCGCTGCGGTGGCGTAGCGGTATGATTTTCGCTTTGTGAGCCAAAGGTCTCGGGTTCGAAACTCGGGGTCGCCCGAAACGTTTTCTGAAGTAATGAAAGACGAACGAATGGCTATGTAAATTTATTTGTTTATTTTTTTTAACATAAATCTTACTGAAAAATGAGTTATTGTAGAGAGTTTGGAAGATTTTCCCAATACCCGAGTTTGCTATCGGTATGGTAAAAGAAAGCCAATCTTCAGGACGGAAGATCCTTGTCGATTTTAGCAAGATACCTATAAGAAACAGGTAGATCCGATGTTTGAAAGTAAAGCCCCAGTCACAAATTTGACGCACCTGTGACATTTCCTGACACCCACGTGACTATTGTATTAACTTTTGTGTTTTGCGATGTTTTGACCTTATTTAAAGTACTGAAAGCTCAAAATGTATGATTAATGCTGTTTAAAGCAGCATTTTAATAATTATGTTTGTAAATTATCGATAAGCTGCTTATAGCAGGTCACGTGATTGCTACCAGATTATGTGCTCAGAAAGCATCTTTTCAACTTCGATTTTGAACAATTTTTACCTCCTTTGAGGCCAAATGATGGACGGTTTGAGGCACACGATGAAATGCTGAATCTATTGATGCCAAAATTTGTTCGTTTTTTGCATTTTTAGACTAGTATATCCTGGCTCAAACTTTGACCAATTTGTGTGTAAACCCTATGGTGAAGGGAAAACTTCACGCCCAGCAGGCGTCATTACAGTGCTACCAAATCGTGTTTGGTGGGGGTCGGATTTTAGCACAATACCAGGCAAAAATGTTAGCTGGACTTTTTTTATTAATTGCCAAAGTGCGCCATACTCGTCTCTCCTAAGCTGATCATTAGCGGCTGAGCTCTTGGGTGCGTTCGGAGAGGCAGATTCCCGGGGAATATTCCACGCCGGCATGAAATTTCCGCCGAATATGCCGTTCGGAGAGCGATTCCCGGGGAAAGTTCCGCGGAACGGACGCGGAAAGCGCGGAATCTAAAAAGCATCTCACGCGTCGTTCCCGTCAAGATGGCGGCGCCCATCGGTATGCTCGAGTGAGCATATTATTGAATATAAATGGATATTTCTTGCGTTTGTTTCCACCCTGATCAGTTTTATTGCAAATCCAACTATTGATAATGCTTTCTCAGTTGTGTGATTGTTCTCTGAAGCAATGAAAACGATAATTTGAAGTGTTGTGTTGTGTGTGTTTGCGGGGTGGGCGGGGGGGGGGGGGCACAGTACAGATGGGACTTTTTGAAAATATTGTGATTTTTCTTAGTTGTTCTTTCTTCAATAGCTTCATTCTTATTACATCTTGCCATAGATGTAGCGTTCCAAATAACCCAAATAACCCAAACAAAATCCCACGAACTCAACTTGGCGCAGTAGCGGCGATCCTTGAAATTGGCGGTATGGAATGTTCCTCTCCGAACGCAACACGGGGAATTTTCACGATGACGGGGAATATTCCGCGCTCTCCGAACGCACCCCTGATTTCGCTGATCCGGATCAGTACCGGCTTTGCCCATGGAAACGGCCCCAGTCATCCGGATCAGTAGCGGCTTCACTGATCCGGATACGAATCCCTTTGTACATGGAAACGTGGTCATAGTATCATCGAGAGGTCTCACAACTTGTATAAATGTATATCTCGGATTTTCTGAAGGGTCGCCTGGGATCAGGTCGGTCTCTCACCATTAAAAGTCGGGGGGGGGGGGGGAATATGGAAATTGCTAGTTTGGTCCGGAAATGATCTACAACTATCTCAAATTCTCAACTCTCGACTCAAGCACACGGAATCGTGATTTCATGCGCTCCTTGCAAGGTCTGATGCCGGGAGTGTCTAAAAAGCAGACGAGACTAGCAGACGAGCCCATGCTCAGTAACTGCTGGACCGATTTTGATAATTCTTTCACCATTCAATAGCAGGGAACTCTATAGGTGCCGTTTTTCGTTTTTAGCGATTGGTTCACTCTGACTGGACTAATCGGACCAAAATGGTCCAGAACCATACATACACCCCCTTAAAAGCAGACGAGCCCATGCTCCGAAACTACTGGACCGATTTCGATGAAACCTTCACCATTAGACGCGCCGTGGTCTAAAACGGTGCCCTTTTTGATAATTTTTGATTGGTTCACCCTAAGTGGTCCAAATCGGTCCAAAACCCCTAAAATCTGTTGCAGACGAGCCCATGCTCCGAAACTACTGGACCGATTTCGATGAAACCTTCACCATTAGACGCGCCGTGGTCTGAAACGGTGCCGTTTTTGACATTTTTTTATTGGTCCACCCTAAGTGGTCCAAATCGGTCCAAAATCCCTACAATCTGTTGCAGACGAGCCCATGCTCCGAAACTACTGGACCGATTTCGATGAAACTTTCACCATTAGACGCGCCGTGGTCTGAAACGGTGCCGTTGTTGATAATGTTTTATTGGTCCACCCTAAGTGGTCCAACTCGGTCCAAATCCCCTAAAATCTGTTGCAGACGAGCCCATGCTCCGAAACTACTTTACGAAACATTTTTTTTTTCCAGAGGCTATGATAGGTTGGCCACAAATGACATCATAGGCCTGTTTCACTAAAAACTTGTAATTACAAGTGTTTGTAGTTTACAATTCATAAGTATTTGTTAGAAATCGTGCACACGTCCTTGTTCTTGTATTGTGCATGCCAACATACCCCAGCTTACCATTCGTGGTCAAGCGCACCGCCTGACTGACTCACAATGATAAATCACTTAACTCGTCGACTCAATGACAATAATCGACAACACATTGTGAATAACACGTGCGCCTTCGGCGCTGGCGCCTTTAACATATATCCCTAACACCCCTCCCCTCTCCGAAACACACGCTCACATCATACGGCTATGTACACATGTCATCACTGCAGTGCGCCTCATTGTCTTCTTCCGGCTCATCCATTGCTGAAAGGCGCCACTGGGCGCGACAGGCGCCCGTATCGTGTGAACACCGGGGTGGGTGGGCCATAAGCCACTTCCGGACCCTCCTCAGTAGCGCCGGGACGCCCCACTGCGCCCAGTGGGGCTGGACCGGGAGCGCTGCCCAGCCATGCATCTACCAATGGGTCGGACACCCCGCCCCTGCCCTCTGGTGCAGGCGCTCCGCCTTGCACCTGGCCGGGCTCGGAGTTAAGGTTCCGCCCCATGCATTGGCTCTCCCCCGCGTCCGGCCCCCGATACGGCTTCAGAATATTGTGGTGCAGCACCCTCTCTCCACCATCACTGTCTTTCACTCGGTACGTGACGCCCCCGCCACCTCGGTCTGGTTGACCAAGTACTGTCCATGGCCCCTTATATTTGAGTCCCAGTTTAGGTTTCCCTCCCGCCGATGCTCGGAAATCGCGAACCCACACCAGGTCCCCGTTGCGGTAATTCGCCTGCCGGCTCATAGCATCATAGCGCTGTGCTGCTTCGGCGGCTGCGCTCGTCATATTGGACCGCGCCCTGGCATGTGCGTCCCTCAGCGCACTGAGACGGTTTTCCATGTAACTGCTTGGCCGAATCAGCGCGGTCGGCATCTCGTATGCGACGTCCAGCGGAGACCGAGGTTCGAGTCCATGCAGTAAGAAGAAGGGTGTGTGACCTGTCGCCGCGTGCACCGAAGAATTGTACGCGAAGACACACGGCTGAACTTTCCGGTCCCAGTCCGTCCCGTCGGTTCGAATATACTTGCTGATCATATCCTTTAAAGTCCTGTTGAATCTTTCAACCATCCCATCACTTTGTGGATGGTAGGGAGTAGTCCGAGTTTTCCGAATCCCCATCGTCTCACACATGGCCTGGAATAGGCGTGATTCAAATTGTCTGCCTTGGTCGGAATGTAGGCGTTTCGGAGCACCGAATGCGTATACCCAGTCCATGAACGCATCCAACACCGTCTCCGTCGTCTGGTCCTTCAGCGGGTACACGCGTACATACTTGCTGAAATAATCCATTATCACCAACGCATACCGGTTGCCCTCGGTAGACGTCGGCATCTCCGTGATGTCGATACCTACTCTTTCGAATGGCTCCGAGGGCGTCTCTGTTTCCAAAGGAGCCTTCATATTCGGCCCGGGAACACTCCGCCGCTGACACGGCACACACGAGTCACAAAAAGCACGCACATCGCGGCTCATCCCTGGCCAGATGAAGCGCTCTTGTAGCCGACGCGCTGTTCGTTTCCTTCCCATATGGCCACTGCTGGGATGGCAATGCGCCATTCTCAAGATCCCCACACGGAGCTCCTCAGGAACAGCGACCCTAAATTTGCCATCGTCTGCGATGCCGACCACCCCTTCGACAATCGCCATTTTTCGACCATGATGTTTCAAAGTCCCTGACCATTCTCCGTGCTCCTTTGGATCCAGGGTCAGGCCCTCCCGTATACAGTTTCTAATGGCCGCCAGAGACGGATCGTCACGCTGAGCCTGTTGCAGGTCGGTCGGATCCATGGCTGTTACGGGAGAACGATCCGTCGCCGCTCCGGCGCTGGTGACCGGTGCCGCGACACGAGGGACGGCGTCACCGCCAGAACACCCAAGTGTTGGTGAACCGGCCCTCACCGGGTCGGGCCCTGGCGCACCCAGCCGCTCACTCGACCCTGCGTCCGTATTGTCGCCCGTTGACTCCTGTGCCGCCTCGGCGCTGTCGTCTGGTGCCCCAGCCGCTGTCATCTCCGGCGGGGGCACACCGCCCCACGTCGGGTCTGACCCCAGACACGGCTCCGGCGAGCAACTCTGTACCGAACCTGACTCCTGACACGCCCCCGGCGAGGGCGCACCGCCCTCCACCGAGCCTAGCCCCTGAGACGCAACCCCATTCCTCAGTGGGTCTGCCGCTGACTCATCGCGGGTGGCGGGCGAGTACCACCCTGCGAATATCCGAGAGAATAAGGACACGACGGCCACAAGCAGACACCGGATCATAACCGAAGCCGTCGGGGCGGCGCGACCGGTCCGTTGTACCTCCGCCGCTCGCACCGCTGCAGACACGACCCCCCGACTGAGGACCGGCGCGACAATGGCCGGCTCCTTGTAAGTCTCGGTCCCAGACGGCCGCCTCGAGAGGGCGTCTGCATTGCCATGGGCGGAGCCCGCCCTGATTCTCACCTCGAACTCGAACGAGCTGAGCTCAACAGCCCATCGGCCTCGACGGCCAGTTCCATCGCGCTCCACCGCGATCGATCCTGGGATATTGGCGAGCGGCTTGTGATCAGTGACAATGACAAACTTTGACCCGACTGTATATTGTCGGTACCTTCGAATGGCGTGAACCACAGCCCACAGCTCCTTGTCATATGTGGGCCATTTCACCTGGGCCTTGGTTAAGACTTTGCTGTCATAGGCGATTACTCGCTCCGTCCCATCGACCAGCTCACTAAGAACTGACTCGACGGATGAGTTGCAGGCATCGGTGTACAAGATGAAAGTTCCTCGGAACGTGGGAAGGGCCAGAACTGGGGGCGCCGCCAAGACTCGCCTGAGATGCTCAAACGCTTCGTGCATTTCATCGGACCACTGCAACCGTCCCGGTCTTTGGGCCGCGTCGCGCAGTGGTTTGCAAACCTCTGTGTAGTTCGCTATGAACTTGCCGTAGTACCCACATAGGCCGAGAAAACTCGCCATCTCCTCTGCAGTTTCTGGTTTTGGCCATGAGAGTACCTTCTCAACGTTTTTCGGGTCTGGCTGGATCCCTTTTTCCGTCACCAAATGTCCCAAGAAAGTGACTTCCTTTTGTGCTATCTGGCATTTTTTGGGCTTTAGTTTGAGTCCTGCGGCCCGGATGCGTTCGAATACCGCTTCCAACGCCTTTAGATGCTCATCCTCCGTCTGGCTGAAGATGATGAGGTCGTCCAGGTATACCAAGCACGTTTGCGTATCCAGTCCGGATAGCACCAGCTCCATTAACCGCTGAAATGTTGCGCTAGCGTTTTTCAGGCCCATTGCCATGACCCGGAACTGGTGCAACCCCGTCCCCGTGGAGAAGGCAGTCTTCTCACGGTCTTCCTCGGCAATCCCCACCTGCCAGTACCCCGAGGCTAAGTCTAGCGTCGAATAGAACCTCGCGCCTGCCAGACAATCCAGAGTAGAGTCTACACGGGGTAGCGGGTGTGCGTGACCTTTGGTGACCCCGTTCACGGCGCGTAGGTCCACGCAAAATCGGAACGTACCGTCCTTCTTACGCGCGAGCACCACCGGCGACGACCACGCGCTCGTGCTGGGTTCGATAATGCCGTCCTGCAGCATACGCTCTTTTTGCTCCTCAATTTCAGCTCGCACCGAAACGGGGATACGGCGTGGGGGCTGTCGAATCGGTGCTGCATTTCCCGTGTCGATGACATGCTCTACCAAGTGCGTGTGGCCGATATCGCCGTCATGCCGACTGAAAATATCCTTATAGGCGGACACAATTTCCTGAGCTCTCTCCTTTCCCTTCGGTGATAAGGCTGTGTCTCCAAGACCCAAATCCGGTATGACTGAGTTTGCGGGCTCAGAGCCAGCGCTGTCACGAGGCACACCGCCGTCTGCGACAGTGCTGGCTACCACGTGCGGAGCCTGGTCTGGACACAGTTGGAACTCGCTCTCGCCGCTCGGGAAAAAAGGGTAAAAAGTGCCACAGTCAGTACCCTTTAGAAGCCGTGCTTCCTCGTAGGCTGTGTTGGTGAGCTGCAGCGGGACTAGTCCGCTGCCGTCACTGGTGACTATTTCCCGCGGGACCAGCACATCAGCTATCCCTTGGGTCGCACTGGGTTCCAGAACCCCTTGAATTGCGATCAGCCTGCGCGACTTACCGCCCACTGGGTTTACCCTCGCTCCCACCAGCATGGTAGACCGCGGCGGGATAGTGACATTAGTCACCAACAACACTCGTGCACGGCGAGGCCAGATGTCGGAGTAGAGAGGCAAAGGGACGGTTAGCTCCCCAATTCTGAGCGTGCCCTCCTGGTCATCGATTATCGTGCCGAATCGGCAACAGAAATCTCGCCCTAGCACGAGGTCGTAAACCAAACCCCTTACAACAGCGACGCCGTCACACAGGAACTCTTTACCCTGGATGGTGATTGGTACTTTGTGAATTACCCCCGCGATGTGGAGCGGCTCTCCGCCCGCTCCTGTCGCTGATTGAGTGGGCAGTGTCAGTTCCCTTCCCAATGTATCGTGTAGACCCTCGCGCATCATCGAGAAGTCGGCCCCGGTGTCCACCAGGGCCCACACTCGCCTCCCCCCAATCTGTATTTCAACGACCGACGCTGTGAGGTGGGACCCTGATGGACGCCCGGCTGACATTTGTCCCTCAATGCCAGCTGCATCTAGTTTCCCTGGGTCTGTCCGGCACCGGGGCACGCGGGCGCACCGCCCATCGTGGCCGGGCCGTGCAGACTGCAGTCGGACATCCAATGACCATCACGTCTACAGCGCAGACAGAAGGGCCCCCCTGCGGTACAAGTTTTGGGACAATCACGAAATAGATGCCCTATTTCCCCACACGCGTAGCACTGTCGGCCCTCAGTATGGCCGCGCCGTTTGGGACAGAATCGTCGGGTGTGTCCCGAATCGCCACAGTCAAAACACCGAGGGGGTGGACGGCGGTTTCCTGATACGAATGCGGTGCCTCTCCGGGCGCCGCCGTCGCCATCTTCAGCGAGGCCGCCGGTGTTCTGCCTCCTCGGGCCGTCGGTACACAGCTGCTGCAGAGCCTGCTGGATGTCGTCCATGCGGCGCTCCAGAGACTGGAGAGCCACGGCCTGGTTAACGCCGGAACCGCCGCTTGAAGCCACCATGACTTGCGGTGTCATTGCCTCGTGTGCTCCCACTGCCGTTCCAAACTGCTGCATGGCCATGAGCGCAGTCTGCTGGCTCTGGAATTCGCGAGCGATCTTCACCGCCGCGTCCATAGAGTCTGGGCTTTTGTTGCAGAGCACGCTCTTCAGTCCAGCGTCTCTCAGCCCACATATGAAGAGGCCTCGCAGACTGGCGTCGAGCGTCGGGTCATCTGGGACGGCTTGCGGATGGGCTAGGCGGCCCAGCTGCCGCAGTCTGTCGGCAAAGTCCGATACCGTCTCACCCGGCTGTTGACAGGCGCGAGCCAGCTCCACTTGTGCCTGCAGCGGATTCTGTAGCTGGCTATAGCGCTCTGCCAGGGCGTTCTTGGTGGTTTGATAATCCCCGCGAATTTGCTCCGGCAGGGATGCAAAAAAATCCAGCGCACCACCCTGCAGCACGCTGATCAGGCACGGAAGTCGGTCGGCAGCCGGTAGCGCCGAGGTCTTGGCTTCGAAACGACGCACCCATTGCTGCCAATTTTGAGAGCCGGTTCCAGAAAAATGCTCAAAGTGGGACATGAGCAGTATGTGGTGATCCATTTCGATATAACAGTTAAATGACCGCCAAAAAAGTCACGTGAAAAACGACAAAATATGCTTACGTTATCCGAGTGAAATTAATAAAACCGCTACAACTTCAGCAAGGACATGACTTAACAATGAAAATGATTTAGCGGCACGTAGGAAAGTGAACATGCGACCGCGCCAGTGTTAGAAATCGTGCACACGTCCTTGTTCTTGTATTGTGCATGCCAACATACCCCAGCTTACCATTCGTGGTCAAGCGCACCGCCTGACTGACTCACAATGATAAATCACTTAACTCGTCGACTCAATGACAATAATCGACAACACATTGTGAATAACACGTGCGCCTTCGGCGCTGGCGCCTTTAACATATATCCCTAACATATTTTTACCAACTACGTAAAAACGATTTCACTAAGCTTCATCGCCATGGTGGCACCTCCGATAAGAAAATGTTTGCAAATAAACTTGTAAACAGTAAAATTGTTTTTAATCAAGAACTTTAGCATGTTAAAGATATTGCTTCTTTTTATCAGATTTTGTGTAGTATTTATGTCAAAAGCTGCCAACTTGAATTATAAATAATGATGGTGTTGGAAAGATATAAATGATAGTTCAAATTATACTATTATTGAAAGAAAATAACACACAAAACATTTGACAGCAGAAGAATGTTGAATGCAATTATGGCGCGCGAATGACAAAACATGACGATATTTTAATACCGATTATTTTGCTTCTTAGGGTGTGTGCTAGGTAAAAAAAGAGCATGAAAAGACTCAACAAAGCATAGTTGTTCTAAATATATGACTGTTTTGCATTTTGCACAAAAGTATCAATATTCCGAACGTCAGGACCACTGGAATTTCAGGTTTGTAATTACGATGTTTTCTTTCAAGTTTCTGGTCTTCGTGAAACAGAAAGTTTGCGATTCCCATGTTTTCTAGCAAACTTTTTCTTGTAAAAAAGTTTGCAAATTTTAAACTCAAAATTCATGATCAAAGGTTTCGTGAAATCCAAATCTCAAATGTTGGTAATTATTTTTTTTTAAACTCAAGCTTTTTCTTTGTAATTACAAGTTTTATTTGTTAGTGAAACAGGCCTCAGAATGACGTCATGTTCTTTCATTTTCGACCGAAAAAAGACCTTCGCGAGAAGACCTGTTTGGCCTACAGCTTTGAAGATACAGAAAAATGATCCAGACAGAAAAGGTGTAGAAATGATAGGGCTAAAAAACTGCTAAATCGGATTTTTGAAATCTTTGAATTTTGACTCCCAAAAATCAAAAAAGCATTTTTTTGGATGTATTAGCCAAAAAAAAATCCAAAAAGTGTTTTGAGTTTCGAAAAAACCGGAATATATGTGATAGTACCTACCGTCTTCTATCTACGTACCAAATTTCAGATCGATACCTTGTTTTTTGGCCAAGTTATAGCGAAAAAAATAACTGTTCAAAAATGATGACGTCAAATTTTCAAACTCAATTTTTGTCAATTCTAGACATCGCAGAGCAAAACAAAGACCACCATTAGACTCCCCGTGACGAGCTGCATCGAATCGACACCCATTTTATGCAAAACTATTAACTTTGGAATTTGACCAAATTTGACCTGACCTTGACCTGACCTTCACCAAAACGTCACCAAGGCTGGCCCCAAAGGCTGCCTAACCCACATAATCGCATTTGTCATGTAAAATGGACTATAAAGCATGCATCACACGACACTTTCATATTGTAACCCCCGGTGACCTGACCTCGCTGTGACCTGACCTGGTATCAGTGACCTCAGATAGCAAGGTATGTGTTTGACGAACAATATGTATACCATCGATAGTTTTCAATGAATTACCAATTTACTCGATTTTACAACACATTTCTTGAAATGCCTGTGAACGGTGAAAATCCGACCTCTGACCTGACCTGTGCGTCCGTCTTGCGGTGGTCGCCGCGCGCCCATGTCTGCCGGGGGTCACTGCGCGTCCGTCTGCCGCGATTCCTGCTGGCTTTAGGTCTACACGCGGTGGAGAGTAGTTAATTTTAGGAAATTGTAGTAAATCCTAGTAAATTGGAAGAAACTGAGTAGTTGTAGGCCTACCGAATATATCTATGGTTCTGCCAATTAGTTGCAAAATGATCTTGCTGCAACTGCTTGCCTCAGCACCTGTTGTGTTCAGTGTTTATCCTGATGTACAGAAAGAATGTGTGCAGCTGTTTGAACCACGTGGACTGAATAAAGTGATCTGTAAGGATTGATTTATTTGGGAATCTAACCTTGGGAAAATAATATAAATAATGGTGCTTCAGAAGTGTTATGGAGAAGTGTCCCTGAAGTTGTGTCAGTCGCTATCCATGCCAGATGGCCAAAACCAAGACTATATACACCTCGAAAACACTCAGTGTTATTACAAAAAAAAAATGTATTTAAAAACACTAAGGTTGGTTACACACCAGTTCTCCAGGCAACCCCCACTCAAACACAGACTGCTGATGCCAACACCATTTGTCAATTCGACTCAATGTCAGCCATCAGCGCTCTACATCACATCAGGTGTTCAAACTTCAACGACAAGGTTTGTGACACTTTTAGGTACAAGTTGTGCTACCATCACATTTGATAAAATGAAATCAGCCAGCAGTGATCAACGTCAGACATGGGTGTGAAGATCAGACATTACTTTTCGCACCATCAGCACCATTTGGTTGTGTTCCAAAGATACCTAGTTACATCGACATCAAAGCACAACCAGGCACCACTACTAATAGTTATCCCGAAAGCACACAACACAATTATTAAATAATTTTGATAACCTACAGGGTGTTAGAAAGCTACCTATACTGGCCCTGGCTCCGAAATCTAGTGTGACCGCCTGTGCTTTTTGCAGTAGGGGAGAGTGGGGCAAAGCGGCCACCCGGGGCAAAGCGGCCACCCATCGTTTTAGCCCTTCATAGCTGGCGTCAGTTCCAATTTATGGTTTCCATTTATACTTCTCTTCACGGTCGTTCGAATGAGCCAGACCGGGGTTTCAGGTCCATCACCATTGTTCTGTGAAACACGAAAAAGCATTTCTTGCCAGGTTACCAACTATGTTAACAATTTTTAAAATTTATGTTATTCCATAACCGTTTGGAATTTTTATAAACGTTCTTGTCCATGCATTGCATGGTTATCGTACATGTATTCTGCCAATTTTAATGCTTTTTACCCCACTCATAGCTAAGCTGGAATATTTTTGTCTCGGACAGTATGCGCGGGGCATAGTGGCCGGGGCAAAGTGGCCACCCCCTATTGGCCATAAGTTGTTTCCATCTGGATAAAAAAACATTATTTATATTCAAATAAATCGTCATGCATTGATTTTGGCCACTTTTCAGTTGCATGAGTTACCAAATAATGCAATTAAATGTTTTTTTCATGAAAATCCTTTCTCTGTTTACCTACAGGTGGAAGATGATAAAGTAAACATCCATCCTCGCTTAAACTCCTCGCTCCATCCTGGCTTTACTTGGGTGTCTCTTGGATAAGACGGCTGGCTTTTTGTTGCTCCGTCTTCGTGAAGTGTCTATTTGGTCAATTTATACAGGACATGCTCGAATTGTGATCCATTATGAAGAGCGTTTAATAATCTTCCAGAGGCCGCAATATCGGATAGTAATTCAGTGTAACCTTTGAGGTATCTGATTTCTAATTTCGATATTTTTATACATTTTTGGCTACATCTTCGCATTTTTGTCGCCTCAGCCAAAAGCAGCTTTTTTGTTCGGAAGCACGTGCGATTTTCTGAATGCTGACACTGAAGAACTTGATGATGCAACAGCAAGCATGAGCATCATTATCAACGAGTTGTGCTACATGCTGTGCAAGGTTGATAGCGTGCCACTTGATGTTATCGTTAAATTGGTAAGTGAGAGTTTCTCGGATGAAGAAGTGGAAGCTGCCAAGGACATTTTATGCGATCATGTGGACGAGTCTGTGAGAGTGGGAACCAGACGTGGTCAGAATAAGAAAAAGATGTATATTGAAGGCATCGCGAAAATGATTTTTGAATGTGACAGAGGAAGTCTTCCTAAGTTTGTTGCCCTCGATTTGGCCAGGCTGCCTCCGATCACCGTGGATAGCATCGATATAAGCTCTCTTATGCGCAAACAGCAGTTGATGGATGTCGAGATGGCCACAATGAAAGATATGATCCATGATATCTTGAAGGTCACGGCTGATACCTCGAAAAGGGTAGAAGATGCAATCTTGAAGCGTTCTGTTGAGAACTCGTGCAAGGGGACGGTGGATGCCACAATTCAGTGTCCTGCTGAGCCGACCCCTACGACTACTGCACCGACACAGCCTAAGACTTACGCTGATGCTGTCCAGAACGTGAATGTGACCCCCTCTGGTGACGAAGAAGGCTGGTCCACGGCGAACCGGTCCAAAAGAGGTACGCCCAAGAAGAGGGGAAGTCCTCCTACACAGGACCAGAGCGCCATTGGTGCAGGAGCAGGTGCACCGGCTGCTTCTTCCTCTGCCGTCACGGGCGCAGTTTCTGCTGTCAAGCCGTCCCATCAGTCCAACGCCGTCATAGGAACGCGGAAAGCCGGGCCCATCAAAGCAGTATCGACCGTCAGACGGTTCTCCATGTTCATCTCACGACTGCAACCAGGTACTGGGGAGGATGCTGTGACCTCATATGTTCTGCAGCAGACTGGGGCGGAATCTGCTTCTTCCGAGAAGTTGCCTACTCGTTTTGATAGCTATGAGTCGTACCATGTAGAGCTCATCAATCCGCCCATAGGTTTAAATGTGTTGGATCCTCAGCTGTGGGCACAAGGACTTGTCATAAGGCGCTTTTTCCGTAAACGAGTAGCCCTGGGTACGTCTCAGGAGGGTCCGTGAGTTTATTAGTCAGTGCCTGTGCCATGATGTCTGTCAGTCAAATTCTTTCGGTAATTTTCATCACTTTATTTGCGATGCTTAAAATCAGTTCTTACAATTGTCAGTCTTCCAAGCGTAATTTTGGAGGCATTAAGAAAATGTGTGATATGTCTGACATTGTTTTCGTGCAGGAGCATTGGCTGCTTCCATCAGATCTGGTGTCCCTCAATCATATTCACAATGACTTCTTTTCTTTTGGCTTGTCATCCATTGATCCATCTGCTGGGTTGTTAAAAGGCCGGCCTTATGGTGGTGTAGCTGTGCTCTGGCGCAACAATCTGGCCTCTCATGTTAAGCCCGTGAGCTATGATGATGACCGAATTGTGGGGTTAGAGTGTGACTTTGATAACGTCAAAATTCTTCTCGTTGGTGTATATTTGCCCTATAACACAAGCAATAATTTTGACAGTTATGTATATCATTTGGGTAAGTTGAGGAGCATAATTGATGATTTTGATTCTCAGCACGTTTGCGTATTGGGTGATTTCAACGCAGACGTGGTCCAAGGATCTGAGTTTGGCAATGAGCTAGGATCTTTTTGTTGTGATTCGGGATTAGTGATCGCCGATGTTCAGTGTCTTCCCTATAACTCTGTCACGCATATTAATGTTGGTAATGAAGTGGAATCTTGGTTGGACCATGTCATCTGCACGAAGGGTTTTCTTGCCCTTATTAATGATATAAAAATTGATTATTCCATTCAAAGCTCCGATCACTTTCCGATATCGGTTAGCGTCGATATTAAGCTGGCTCTTAATGATCGCAACAGTCATGGTGCGTTACAGGAAGGAAAATGGGTGGTAGATTGGGATTCCCTTGGTCCGGACGATTTCCGTGCATTCACTTCTTCTGTGGAGTCTGCCCTATCTCGCATCAATATCCCACGTCACTTACTGGAATGTGATAATTGCTCTATAGCTGATCACTGTACTTTCGTTGACAAATATTACAATGAAATTATTGCATGCATTCAACAAGCCTCTCAAGCTACAATATCGAGGAATCTAGGGGTTACGAAGAAGCGTAATATTCCTGGTTGGAGTGAATTTGTTGAGGAAAGCCACGTCCTGCTCAGTGATGCTTACTCTCTGTGGGCCCTGGTCGGCAAGCCCCGGGATGGTTACATTTACTTACAGCTTCGATTGGCACGAGCGCGATTCAAATATGCTTTACGGTTTTGCCTTCGGCATGAAAAAGAATTGAGAGCGAAGTCCCTAGCAGACAAGCTCACACGTAATCCTTATAGTTTAGCAGCATTTTGGAAAGAGGTGCGGAAACTTAATGGTAGTGCCCCTCTTGCTCATTCGATTAATGGCATTTCGGGGTGTGACAATATTGCTTCAATGTGGCGAGATCACTTTTCAGAGATACTGAATAGCGTGAGCAGCGTTGATCGTAAAGAATTTGTTCTTCAGGAGTTTCGTGAGAGAAACCATCAGTTTGTGTGTATTTCTGTCCCTGAAATAATCGAGTCAATCCGGGAATTATCTTGTGGTCGCTCTAGTGGTAATGATGGGCTCAGTGCTGAGCACTTTAAATTTTCCGGTGTCTCCAGCGCAGTGCATTTATCTTTGTGTTTTTCCATGATGGTAAAGCATGAATATGTTCCACAAACATTTTCAAAAGTTGTACTTACACCCATCGTAAAGGATAAGTCGGCAAAGCTGTCAGATAAGGACAATTATCGCCCAATAGCTGTAGCCAGTGTAAGTTCCAAGATTCTTGAAAGGGTCATTCTGAAACGCTGTGATAGACAACTTGCGACTGGACACCATCAGTTTGGCTTCAAAAAGGAACATTCAACCGACATGGCTATATATGCCCTTAAAGAAATAAGTGACTATTATCTGCGAAATAGAAGTCCGGTATTTGTATGCTTTCTCGATGCACGGAAGGCTTTTGACCGAGTCAACCACTGGAAGTTATTTGCTATACTTCTAGAGAGGAAAATTGATGTGAGTCTTGTGAAGTTTCTTTCTTCGTGGTACGAGACTCAACAATTTTATGTTTTATGGGGTGGCTTGTTATCCGAAGGGTTTACGGTGACAAACGGGGTAAGGCAAGGTGGGATATTATCTCTATATCTGTTTAATGCGTACACTGATGGTCTATCGACGCTTCTTGATCGGAGTGGTGTTGGGTGTCATTTTCAAGGTAGTGTAAATCATTTATATTATGCTGATGACATGGTCCTGCTATCCCCTTCATCATATGGACTGCAGAAAATGTTGAATGTCTGTGATTCCTATGCAATTGAGCATGATATCAAATTCAACACTAGAAAGACTGTTTGCATGAAAATATGTCCTAAGTTATTTCGTGATCTCTATGTTCCTACTATCTGGCTTGGTGGCTGTGCTTTGAAATTCGTTGACTCTTACAAGTATCTTGGGTATCAACTCAGCAATGTGGGCTCTAGAGTCGATGACTTAGAAATCCGACAGCAATATCGTAATCTTTGTTGCCGTGCTAATACGATCAGTCGCAAATTTGCCATATGTTCATACTCGGTTAAGAAATATTTGTATGATGCCTATTGTTCAAATGTCAGTTGCATGCATTTGTGGCACTCGTTTCATGTGTCTGTTCTGAAGAAATTTAAAGTGTGTTTTAACAATGCTGCTAGGATGTTATTTGGCTACGACAGGTTCTGCAGTGCTTCGAACATGTTCGTTCAAGAATGCTTGCCCGGCTTTGATGCCTTGTGCCGAAAATCAGTGTGGAACTTTATGACGCGCCTTCAGTGTTCCTCTAATCAAATCATATTTACATTGTTCAACAGTGACCTGGCTGTGACTTCCTCGATCTCGATAAGGAAGGCATGGCGGCAATGTCTGTATTTAAGTTGAGGGTCTTATGACCTCTCATGATTCTTTATGGACCTAGAGTCTGTTAATAAAGGGATCTCTCTCTCTCTCTCTCTCTCTCTCTCTCTCTCTCTCTCTCTCTCTCTCTCTCTCTCTCTCTCTCTCTCTCTCTCTCTCTCTCTCTCTCTCTCTCTCTCTCTCTCTCTCTCTCTCTCTCTCTCTCTCTCTCTCTCTCTCTCTCTCTCTCTCTCTCTCTCTCTCTCTCTCTCTCTCTCTCTCTCTCTCTCTCTCTCTCTCTCTCTCTCTCTCTCTCTCTCTTAAACCTTGTCACCATCAAATACCCTAGTCGTACATGAGGCAACTATTTTGCTTCTCATATCAGGACTTGAGAAGACGCCGGTGGCCGCTTTGCCCCAGGGTATGGGGCAAAGTGGCCAATATGCATAGGTTTAAAGTTTTGTCAATATCTTCCATATGTGAACGCCTTTGGAAATAAAACGCAGTTGAAATAATAGGGAACTTAACAGGGATCACATTGGTATAGAAAGAATCTTTCCAAGATTAAAAATCAAGCGTTGGCATCGAGAGAAGCGTTAGGGTGGCCGCTTTGCCCCACTCTCCCCTAGTTCGTTGGTTGCCTCAAAGTGGGCTCGTAGCAGATGTCTCACTCGCCGGGCCCCTCTTAGAGTTGATATCTCGGTACTCATGTATTATGCCGGGTTGACACAGCACACGGTGCCTAAAAACGAAAAATCAAACAATCAGGTCCCAAACAGCACTTGAGGACGTACTATTCGCCTCCTCGCCTGGCGCCGTGCCAAAACGATTTCGATCATTCAACTAGGTAAACGAAAGCAACAAAACACAATGAATATACCGAGAAACAGAATAACAAATTAAATTGAACTAAACTAGCCTAAAATAACCTAAAATAAACATCTTACCGAATTATATCGCTATACCACTGCAGCCACAGGCCGGCCGCCTTCTACACAGGCTCGGCGGGGCAAAGAACTAAACGTCTCAAAACATACATGAGGAGAGTCCACGCTGGAGGTTGCGGCCGGTAAATAAAAGGAATAAAGGACAGAAATACATCTTCGCGCTTACATCTAGAATTATATTGAACATTCAGATGGGTACCTAAATTAATGTAAATTCAACTCAAATTCAATTTTCTGAAGTTCTGCATCATGAATTTTGCCATGCATGGCTTGAATTATGAGGTTCAGCACTTCGTAATTCAAATTATTATAAATTTGAATTTGATCCACCACTGTTCCATCCAATATTCTTCATGGCTATATCACTTTGAAGTTTCATTACCAAAGCCTTTTTGAGCCACAAGTAGGACGAACTTTGGTTCGTTTAAAAAATAAAACGAAAATAAAATTGCTTTAAAAATGTTACATCGAAAAAGAATGCACACAAATAGCCATAAACGCTTGCGTAATTATCGAAACTTGTGCGCAATGTCTGTAGCACATTGATTCACCATAACTTGAAGCGACTTGTAGTTCGCTACATTTCCACAAGGTGGCTTTGTGTCGTGTATGACGTCATATCAATAAATTACGTCATTACTGTAAATTTAGTTTTTCATCATTTTCATCAAAATTCGGCCAATTAATGGCGTGTAGCCACCCATTTAGGTATTATCGACTATTTTCAAGTGTTTTGGAACCATCCACTCCACTTTTTCAAGGTGAACATATCACTTTAATGGAAAGATGGGTGCGAGCGGACGTTTATTCACGTCTGTGTAGAGCGGGCTGCCTTTTTTGCCTGCAGTGGTCCTGGGCCCGGTGACTGACATGTGTGGGGCTGCAGTGGTCCTGGGCCCAGTGACTGACATGTGTGGGGCTGCAGTGGTCCTGGGCCCGGTGACTGACATGTGTGGGGCTGCAGTGGTCCTGGGCCCGGTGACTGACATGTGTGGGGCTGCAGTGGTCCTGGGCCCAGTGACTGACGTGTCTCAGCTGTTCGCCGGCAGACATGTTCGACGACCGGCTGCTGCTGGACACGCTGCGGGACATCCGTGCTGGCAAGGTGTGCAGCGTACCCATATACGACTACAAGACGAACTCACGGTAGGTGCTTTGCTCGAGATTGGAGATCTGCACCGGTCGGCCGCAGCCGCGGCTGGCTGCATCCCCACGGCTATGGGGCGGGGCGGCTGCAAATATCTCGAAAAGTACGGCTACGGCTGAAGCCACGGCTGCGAGCTTTCAAGCTGCATCTTAACCTGCGCCCCGCTGGGCTATTCAGCCATACGCGCCCTGCTGGGGGGGGGGGGGGGGGCACTGGCGGATCCAGACCTGCGTTTTGGGGGGGGGGGCCAACTCATGCCAGAAGCCAAACCTAGGGTACCCCCAAATCCTGTTTTCTCATCGGATTTAGGCCACTTATTTTTCGTCACAGCCCTGAAACGATATTTTTTAACTAAAAATAAAATAAAAATATAAAAATGGTAGCCCACCCGACCCGTGCCTTAATATTACTTTAAAAACACTTAAAATTGCTTTTGTTGACCCACTCCGGGTCGGCGCAGCCTTCGCGGGCCGGGAGGTGTCGGTTGGACACCCCTGCCGTTCGGCCCCTGATCAAGCTATAGCTTAGAGGAAAAAAAAAACAAGCGTGTCGCCCGTGAGTAACGAGAGGAAGCCGATGGTACCCGATTTTATGGTTCTTGGTCATTGGTTGACCTTCCAGTCCAGGTCACAGCAGTATCCCAAAATTTGTCGATTTGGGTGCGAACTGACATCCAAATGAAAATTATTTTGCACTCTTATCCCCATTTTTTAAGAGCTATTTCCCACTTCCAATTTTACTGACAGTAAGCATTTGCGTCGATGGTCGTTTTACACCTGCAATCTGTCAATTGTACAGGGTGTCCCAAAAAAGTTTACCTAGGATCAATCTCCGACGCTTGAAGTCAGTTGGGCGCCACTTTTCCATCCTTAAAATGACTGAATACTTGAATAACGCTACCAACTTAACAGCGGAAAGGAATTTCTAAAGGAACTTCACTATCGAAGGCTGGAACTTACCAGCAATCAATCATTTTAATGACCAATCCCGGTGCATTTTGGGGGGGGGGGCTAATTTATATTGCCGCCCCTGTTGAGTTTCGAATGGGGGGGGGGGGCTTTAGCCCCTGCCGCCCCCTGGATCCGCTAGTGGGACCCTGGGCCCTGAGGACTGTGGTGCCCCTGACAAGCCTGAAGTGCCTCCGCTCCGACAGGCCCGTGCGCTGTGGTGCCCCTGACAGGTCCATGGTGCCCCTGCGAGGCCGGTGGTGCCCCTGGCAGGCCTCTGGTGACCCCTGAGGTGCCTTCAAAAGAGGACGTGAGGCCATCAGAAGCGGCTATATGACCGTCGGCATTGGGCCTTAAGGGAACTGCATGGACCTCTGCTGTGACCCAAAATAAGGATCTCGAATGTCGAAATGGGACCTTCAGAGACAGGTAGGGACCCTCACCTCACCGGCCTGAGGCATTAGGCACCCAAAAAGCAGTCGGAGTCCCCCAGATGCCGAAATAGGCCCATTGTGCGCCTTCGAAGGCCAGCGCGGGCCGGCCTCATAGGTCGATGTGAGCCCTCTGAAGCCGGTGAAAAACCTCAAAGGCCATCATAAGACCATCGGGCCACTGGCCAATATGGGACTCAATGGGAAATTTCGACCTTTGGAGACAGGCGTGGGCCCCAGGGACGTACCCAGGGGTTGGGGCCAGTGTTTGCCATGGGCCGGTGATCACCAGCAATTCCACACCATGCGAAACACCGCCAACTGCCAGCTGCCGCGCCACAAACACGTGCCAACAACAGTCTGTTTTTTTTTTTTTTTTGAAGGTCGACCCCGTTCGCGCAACTTTTGACTGACCCTCACTGCTACCATATTGCTTTCATATTATGCTGCGCAAAGCTTTACTTCACCAAGTGGCTAAAAACCTCCATCAAGGTACATTTTCTTAGCAATTTGCGTCCATGCTCTTCTGACGTTTTTTGGGGGGGGGGGGCCAAACAGGCCACTTTAGGCCTTTGGGGGGGGCCATGGCCCTAAATGCCCCCCTCTGGATCCGCCAGTGTGTGTGGGGGGGGGGGGGGCAGACTGCGACTTTCAAAGGCCTCCGACATCTACTGTAGGCCAAAGGGAATGTGTGACACATGTTTTATGGGTCATTTTACTCGTAGGATTCAATAGGCACACTCAATAAGTGATATGGACCACCTCTGGATGAATTTCAGGTCGAGGTCAGGTCAAGGTAAGGTCAAGTGAGGTCAAATTTTAAAGCTGGTTGTTAAGGCCTGAAAAAGGTGTCTATCTGATGCAGTTTTTTACGGCGAATCGAATGGTGCTATTTTTGTTTCCGTACGAGGTCTAGAACTTCAAGAAAAAACATTTCAAAATTTTGTGTGTCGTGACGTCATAAAATTTTGAATACCTCCTACATTTTTGAACCGGTTCTTCTAAAAATTGGTATGTAGGTGCACATAGACCACTTCTCTGACACATATTCCGTTTTTTCGATACACTCAAAATTTTGGATTTAATAATTATTTTCCCAAAAAGTCAGTTTTTTTAAGAAAAAAAATTGGGCCAAAATCCAAAATTTTCAAAAACCGAGATAGCCATTTGATAGACAAAGTAGAATCACGTATAACCTTTTTTGTTACGTCTTGATTCCTTTAAAAATGAAGATGTTAGCGGCGTTTGAAATTTTGCCGTTTTTGAGGCGAAAATGGCGAACATGACGTCGCTAAAACGTCAATTTCTCAAAAATGTTCCGACGGATTTCGCTCCAATTTTCAGGGAATGTGTCAAATTGATGTATAATACGGAACTGAAAGTTTGACGTCGCTGGCGTAACGCGTTAAGAAGTTATTGGCGAAAAACGGTAGGGGGGCAGATTCTGCCCCCCCCCCAGCGGGGTGCGGGTTAATTAGAAAACTTGACATCAGGTAAAGGCCTGGCTACACTATGCGTTTTCTGCGTGCGTTTTTTGCGTGTTTGCGGGTTTTGCGTAATATCGTTCTAGAAAGATAAACGATATTGCATTTTTGTGATGTTTTTTATATTCAATTGTTGTTAATATAAGAGTTATATTAACTTCTGCATATAACTAATGTAAAAATTATATTATTGTTTACTTTTTTCTAGAAGGATATTAGGCAAAAAACGCAAACCCGCAAACAACGCACGCAGAAATCGCATAGTGTAGCCAGGCCTTAAAGGTCATGTCCTGACCGGAAAACAGCCTGCTGCATTTGGATAGATCTGTGTTGCTGAGCTGAACACACTCCAGGGCCCAATCTTACCAATGCCGTGAATAGGATTTGGCAGCACTGGCCGGAGTTAACGGTACTGATATCAAAGACGTCCTTTTTATTTACCTCCAGGTTATCTTGTCCAATGATTTTGATAGCGTGAATGATTATGGATGTCGCCAGAACGAATGAATAACTGAATGTGGAATAGTTCTGAATGTTACCGAATGCCGTGAATGCGCATTCACGGCATTTGGTAAGATTGGGCCCTGAATAGCTATGAGAAGTTTTGTATGTGTCTCGACGAGCTCACATGCGCACTTGAAATAATTCGCGCCCAAACTTGTTTATATGGAATGCTACGCGATTGTTACGCCAATGGATATGGTTCACGTTTTATGTCGGAACTTCTCGAGTTTTGTGAGGATAATAATCTTATAATGTCAGATATGCAATTGTTGGGACCTTTAAGTAGTACATACACCTATGTGTGTGCTGCTAACTACTCTACATCTTTTTTTCACTTTTTTATTGCATACACATGCACATTCACATACACGTTCACCTACGTTCACATAGGGGGCCGAGCACGGGCCGGCCGGGAAGGGTTAGGGGCGGGGGCGATTCATGTGCATTGCACAAAACGAGTTACATCCAGACGTAGATTGTGCAACACTACACACACCTACGCACACTCTACTACGCACACCTAGCAAAATATTTCACCTATTATTCCACCTGTCCACTTAGTACTATGTCACTCGGAAAATGTTCCCACTTTTTCTGGTACAGTTCCACTGTTCCGTTTATGTTTGCAATGTAATGTTCGGTTACGTTGTCTCTTTTAAGGCACTGAAGCAAATGATGTAAGTGCAATCCCTTGCCCCGTCTAATAATCTCCTTGGTACATATAATTACGTGATTGGTAAGGTTGTTATTTGCAGTCCCAAGAAGCACATTCAGTTCAGAAAGTTGATCTCCATTTGTAATGATATTGCTCTCGAGAAGCCATAATTTAATATCATCCCAAAAACTATGTACCATTGGACATTGCCAGTACTTATGTGCTAATGTATCTCGAGCATCATGGCAATTTACACATTCGTCGCTGTCTGCGATACCTATCCTATGAAGCAATGTATTTGTGGCATGGATACGGGTAACAATTTTGTAATGCAATGCCCTATAAGAAGAAGATAAAGTTGCCTCAAAAATGTTTCTATATACGTCATGCCAGCAAATATCTCCACCGTATCGCTCAGCCCATGAGTTTTCCCATTTATGTTTATGATCCTTTAGCTGGTCATTTACAATAACAGAATATAAGTATTTGGACCCTCTTTCACGCGACAAAATGAAAGCTACCGCTGGATGAATCACAGGCGCGGGAAGCTTAACCTTGTCCGCCTGCAACCACTGACTCGGCAAGCTGCGCTTCAGCCCAATATAGTCGAGTTGGATTCCTGTTAGACCAAATGTGTTCTTAAGTTGTGCAAAATGCATCAATGCTCCATCCTGATCAAGCAGATCATTTAATGTCGTAAGACCTTTTTCACGCCATGCCCGAATTTCTCGTTTTTCAAACTTAGTATGATCTGAATACCAACTATTGCAGCAGCTGATATCCACTACATCAGTTACTTCGTATGCTTTCATAGACCTACCATATGCTAAAATTACCTCCTTCCAAAAAACACTTGTTATTTCCTGTGCCACCTGTTTCAGAGACTGTTCGTTTCTGTCCCAGAGGAATACCCCTTTGCTTACCAAAACCACAAACAATTTCGCCCACACATGTGTTGATGTAATTACCCTCCTTGCCCATGCCAATTTCAGAACTGTCACATAGCTAGAAATGCCTAGCATTCCTAAGCCTCCCATGAATGTGTTCCTATAAACACTTTTTCGACTAACTTTATCCCGTTTTCCGCCCCAAAGAAAATTAAAGAGTGCGGTGTTCATTTTTTTTTTAAACAAAGTCTGCGCTTGGTGTTCGTAATGCGGCAAACAAGTGCGTAAATTTGGGCAAAAGTAGGGATTTTATTACCGTTATTTTTCCATATACCGTTAAATATCTGTTGCTCCACATTTTTATTGCTGCCTGCATTTCAGCATATTTTAATTCAAAATTACTCTCGCCCATTGCTTCATCATCGTTTTCGAAAACTATGCCAAGTACTTTCATTCGTTTGACCCACTGTATTTGTAAATCATGACAGATCGACTCTTTTGTTTCCGTATTTGCACCTACCCACATCGCTTGCGTCTTCGCAATATTAGGAGCTAACCCAGAAAACTTTGCGAACACTCCAAGATCGTTAAACAGAGCCCTACAACTATTCACTGACCCATCGAGCATACAGAGTGTATCATCACAATAACTCCATACCTTGCCTACAAAGTCACTAATTGTGATACCTTTTATTTGTGGGTTATTTTGCATCATCTTTGAAAGGCATTCCATTACTAAAAGAAACAGATAACAACTTAATGGGTCGCCTTGCCTACAGGATCTGAACAGCGGAATTGGCCCAGACAAATGTCCGTTATATAATACTCTTGCTAACGAGCCTTCATATAGAATTTCAAACCATGAGAGCATCTGCTCAGGAAAATTCTGATTTTTCAATATAGCCTTAATACATTTCCAACTAACCGAGTTAAAAGCACCCTCGATATCTAAACTAATAAATAGTGCGGTTTGCCTATTTTGCTTGAGATACGCCACTACATCTGACATTAACCTTGTGTTCTCTCCAATAAATCTACCCTTTATAAACCCTGTTTGGCTTGAACTTATCAATTTTGGAATGATCTGTTTTAACCTATTTGCTATTACACCAGATATTACTTTATAGGACGTGTTCAACAGTGTAATTGGTCTGTACGAGCTTAACTACTCTACATCTTGGTTAGATCACTGTCTAACGAACCAGAATTTGCATAATTGTATTGAGGATATTTCAGTCAGTTATCAGATTTAGTGCAATCGATCATATGCCATTGTGCGTTACATTTAAGGTCGTACCGTCTGCGATAGTTAAACCTGTCCCTCCTAAGCCTAGGCGTGCCAAGTTGCAATGGGGGGATGCGACCGAGGCAGCAATAACAGCATATAATCAGTACCGTAAACGGGGGTGACTTTGCCTTGCTGGGTGACTTTGCCATGCTTCTCAAAAAATGCTTTAGGGTGATCTCCAGTGTTATTTTACGAAGAATGTAATATTTTTTACTTACACAAATGAAATATAATTGATGGGCCTTCCAACATAACCAACACTGAGAGATAAGTTACCACTAAATACCTAACTGGGCTCCATTTTATTGGAGTCATTGAAATGGTCAAATTTGAAGAGGTCCGAACTTTTTATTATCTAACCATGTTCTAGACCAACTGCGATACTGAAACTTGGTATGGTTGATCATGACAAGGCTGTTAGGTTAGCATATCCAACAAAACTGGCATTTGTCACTTCATTTAGCTAAAATTTTGGTTAGCGATTTTTCCAAGTGAATTGCAGGCCACATGGGGTGACTTTGCCACCATGTTATCAGTGCAAAAATGAAATACTTATCCGATGCAATTCAAAATAAGTTTTAAATGTGCCTCATTTTGATCTCCAAACTGTGTTGTTTTTTTTTAGTAAAAGTTTATGTGTTGAAAATTAACACAAGAATGCACAGTGGGAGTATAGAAAGGCAAAAATTACCAAAATAAAGAATGGATAAAGCTGCAGGGCCCAACTTTTCAGCACAGCCATGATCACCTACAACTCCTGAGTTTGCCAGTAAGACTGGCTGAAGAAATCTGCATCATTTTATAGATCAAAACGCTGATAATAAGGGTGTCCGTAAGTTCCCGCAAGAACGTCCTCTTTCTGTTCCTCTTAATGCCGCTGGAAAAAGCGGCAAGGTCCTAGAGTACCGATACAATAATATCTTTGCTTATTTATCTATTCTGAACCATTTTTCAGTTTCTATTTACTATCAAATCTCAATTATTTTCAACAAATATAATGTATTGTAAAAAGTAAGGGATCTCTCCTTTTTTGTACATCGTTTAAGAGCAAAAAACCTCGAATTGCTTTATTTTTTTTCCTATTAAACAATTGAGGATGGTTGCCATGCCCCATACAATGGAACAAAAATGCTTGAAAAGTATTTGTTAGCGTAAAAACCAGTAAAACGCCTTTTGGGCGAAGAACGAGCGAGCGAGATAGTGAGCCCTGCACGGGCGGAAAGGCGAGAGGGTACTTCCAACAGGCTTGTGCAATGCACCCTTCTAATCGGTCGCTAGCGGTGTACCAAATTTGAACGCAATCGGCCCAGCCGTTCCTGAGTCTGGAAGCGGCATTCTGCACGTGCGCACGTGCAAACGGGGTCCAAGCTGACTTTTGCACGGCACCCTACTATAGTTCGTTTTTTTTTTCAAAAGGACGCTGGCTCCAAGTATGTTTTTCGAACAAGCACGTGTTTTAGCGAGCAAAACGAGCAAAAACTGAACCTGAGAAAATCGAACGTCGACTAATTTTAACATGTGATTTCTTCCCGATAATTTCCATATGGGCGTTTTGGAAGCAGATATGATAACAGCGGTGACGTCATGCTGTCGAACATGTATTTCAATTTAACTTATGACTATCATGGACGGAACCGCTCATTCTATTATAAGCTCGGCAACAGTGAAAAACTAAGTTTCACTCAAATTCGTTGACACTTGTCCCACTGCACGGGCATTTGGGTGCCTGCTGCCACCAGTGACGTCATCATAGTATGTTCATTTTTAAGAAACAATTTCCAGCTACTTACCGTGCAAAATTTGAAATCGATTATTTTTTCGGTAAGAAATTCTTGGCCAGACACTGAAGCTGCCAAAACTCACGTGAGAGCTTCGATATTGAACTTTGAGCCAGCGTCCTTTTGAAAATAAACGAACTATAACCGGTCCCTAGCCGTGTGCCAAATTTGAGCGCAATCGGCCCAGCCGTTCTCGAGATCTGGAAGCGCCCCCTGCACGTGCGCACGTGCAGTAGCACCCTAACCGCAACACATGGGAATGCATTGCCTGGTGGGTGTCTACCTGTATGCCAAGTTTCAGCGAAATCGCCCCAGTACTTACCGAGTTATTGAAATGGGAACAAATTTGGCACCTCTTCTTTTTTTATTTTGCACGTGCAGTGGGGGTCATTCACATAGATCAAGAGTATCCGACCTTTGGAAGAAGGGATGCAGCTACCCTACAAAAATTACCGCAAGACAATCGCCCAAGCGGCTGCTGAGATATGAGCCTCTCAAAATCACTACTTTTGCAAAACAGCTTGAACACCCTTGACTTTTCACGTGGCACGTGCCACGACGGTCACTGAGATGTGTCGAAAGTAGTCAATTACGGGGTAGAAGGGATGAGGCTACCCAGCAAAAAAGACCGCAGGCCAATCGGTCCAGCGGTTGTTGAGATATAAGCCTCTCAAAAGCGTTACAGGCCGGGCCGGGCCGGGCCGCTCATACTGAGATTTTTCCGTTATATTGAAAAGACTCGCTTCGCTCGCTGCGCTCGCTGCGCTCGCTCGCTCGTAACCATATTTGGCATAGTGGCAAAGTCACCCCTTTTTCAGTTTAACTTTGCCACGACTCATTTTCCTTAAAAATTTATATTTTTAGGCAAGATATAGACACGATAATAGCAAAACCCAAAGAGCTAATCTTCATCCGTGTTTTGAACATAGAGTCATCCCAATAAAACATGTTTAAAGAATACAAGCGTCTACATTCTCAACCACAACCACCGTCAAAAGCGATTTTTGGTCCGCGGCTACATGAAAGGCTTATCTTATTCTACACCAATTAAACTTAAATATCACTTAACTTCTTCCTTCCTTGCCTCGCGGTTTCGATACTTATTTTCAAAACCCTTGTTCTAAGCCTATTTTACTTTTTCAAAATTATTTCCGTCCTACTTTTCTACTTCAGCAAAATTTTATTTCGTGTAGCTCGTGCCCGTCACGAATAACGCCGCCGACATAGAAACGGCAGCTACAAGTGACTGCTGTCATCGCTGACCTACCATCTGGTAGGGCAAATATGACATCACCAATAACTGATGAAGACGTGCTTTCTGCTCTTCGTCAGCTGAAAAGTGGGAAAACAGCTGGACATGATGGGGTGTCTGCTGACCACCTGCTACATCTACATGCAGAATCTTTGCCATGTCTTTTGGCACATTTGTTCAATTGCATGCTAAATCATTGTATGCTTCCTGACAGCATAATTTATTCTTTGTTAGTCCCCATTGTCAAGAATAAGAATGGTGCTTTGGACGACAAATGAAAGTATAGGGCTATAGCCCTATCGACAACGATATCAAAGGTGTTAGAACTTATTCTGGTTGAAAAGCTAGCTCCCTTCTTAAAGACATGTGAATCCCAATTTGGATTCAAGGATGGTCATTCGACATCTCATGCTGTTTATGCATTTAAAGAGACAGTGAACTATTACACAGAGCGAGGCAGTTCGGTGTATGTGTCCTTTTTAGATGCGAGTAAGGCGTTTGACAGAGTGTGTCATGCCACGTTATTTAGGATACTTGATCAACGAAAAGTTCCCCCAATATATTTGAAACTTCTTATTCACTGGTACGGGCATCAGAGAATGAGTGTCAAATGGGCCAGTAGGGAATCAGTGTCATTTTCCATCCAGAATGGTGTAAGACAGGGCGGAAACCTCTCCCCATTGCTATTCAATGTATATGTTACAGGCAAAGTGAAAACTCGGGCATTTTGCAAAATGCCTAGGCAATTTGCAAAATGCCTGACCCGCCAGGCATTTTGCAAAATGCCCAGGCAGTTTGCAAACTGCCTGACCCACCAGGCATTTTGCAAACTGCCTAGGCATTTTACAAAATGCCTGACCCGCCAGGCATTTTGCAAAATGCCTGGGTTTCCATAGTTATTCCACCGTTTTTGTTGACAATAGGCGTTGATCATAACCGTTCCACTGCGACTGACCCCACAACACATTTCACATGTGTTGTGGGCACATGTGTGATGTGACACATTCCACGGTCACGAATACAGGGTGTCGCGAAATTGTTGCGGGATGTTGTACTTGTTGTGTCGTAAGGGTTTCCCTTCAACGTAAAAGTTTCCCTTCAGTTGGAATCCCCGTGTGCTGACGAGGCAAATACAGTCGAGACGGAGACGCGGTCGTGTGCGGTTGGTGTGCGGTGCGTGCTGCAGGGGGCGAACCAAATATCGTTATCATTTAACATACATTAACGTAACATGGCGCAGCCGACAGGTGCTGAGCTAGTGCAAGACCTCACCACCATGCTACGAGAGCAAGCCGCCGCCGCCCAAGAACGCGAACAGAGATTAGTCTCCATGATGGAGGATCTGCTGCGCGGTCAGGGTCAAGGTCAGACGCAGCCGCAGGCTTTGCCAGCCGCCTCCGCCCTCAACATGAACGTAAGCCCTCCGAAACTTCCAGTAAGTGCAACACCCGCTCCACATCTAGCTGGTCAAGCGAACCTCAGAGAATTTGCCATCTGGAGGAGTAAATTTGAAGGATATTGCTCACTCACCGGGATTGATACTCTGCCATTCAGACAACAGCAAATGGTGCTAGAGGGGTTGGTTGATGATGACTGGTGCAGGATAATCCAGCATTCCATTTGTGCTGCCAACACAGTCACAGAGCTCCCAGCGCTACTTGATGCAATGCAAAAGTATCTTCGAGACCAAAGATCAGTCCTGCTGGACAGAAGGGAGTTTTTCTCCAGACGCCAAGCTGTCGGAGAGTCTTTCGACGAATTTCTGATCTCTCTCAAGGAAATCAGCAAATTTTGTGACTTCTGCCCAGAATGTTCTGATGAGCGCCTGCGTGACCAGATTGTCATGGGTGTCAGGGATGAAAGTTTGTTGCGCAGCCTGCTAAATGTCAAGGACCTCAAACTACAGGAGGCTCTTGACATGGCCAGGAGCCATGAAGTTGCGTCCAAAAACTGTGCCACCTTGGCTCACCATGCTGTTCAGAGAGTGGGACGAAAATCACAATATCAGAGGGACAAGTCCACAAGCCGTGCAAGGTCACAGTCCAAGTCGCGCTCAGCTTCAAACATGTGTAAATTCTGTGGCAACAAGTGGCATGGCAGATTGCAGGACTGTCCTGCTCGCGGACACAAATGTTCAAAATGTGCCAAACTGAACCACTTTGAAAACATGTGCTTGGGAAAAATCCAGTCTCAGGAGCAGCACGTTCAACACCGTCATGTTCATCACCTCATAGCTGATGTGCACACTACCAGTCGTGTGACCCACCCGGCTCCCCGTGTGAAAGTGCTCGTCACACACGACTCTGGCAGTGGGTCTCTGCTTTGCATCCCCGACTCTGGTGCCGAAGCCACTGTTGTCGGCCCAAAGGAGGCCGCCGCTCTGGGTGTGTCGGACTATGACAACGGTGTGCCACCCCAGACCTTCTCAGCTGCAGGAGGCTATCCGCTGACGTCTGTCGGCTCATTTCAGGCCACCATCCAGCTCGGCTCCCGGCGCATAACCACGGAGATCGCAGTCATCGGCGAGCTGCGAGGAGCACTGCTCTCCTGGTGGGACTCCGTGCAGCTCGGGATTTTCCCGGCCGACTACCCGCTGCAGTTACACCAGATGAGTCTTCCAGACTGCAGCAGAACAACAACAGCGCGGAACGCCGCGCCCGCCGGCGAGACGGCGCGGGGCGCCGCGGCCGCTCCGCCGGCGCGGAGTGCCGTACCTGACGGTGGGCCAGCGCGAGGTGCGGCGGCCGCTCCGCCCGTGCGGCGCGCCGCGGCCGCGCGGTCGACACCGACGCGCCGCACTGATGCCGGCGGCCAGCCACCACGTGCTCAGGCACGTGACGCCGCCACCGCCCCCAGCCCATCCAGTGATCGGCCGACGACTACTCGCCGGCCGGCACAACCAGCAGTGTCGGGCACGGCCGTCCGGCCGCCATCGACCTGCACTGCCAGTCAGATGCCACCGGTCCAGGAGCGACCAGGAACTCCTGCCCGGCCCGCTAGCTCCCATGAGCGCGATCATCGCTCGCTGGCGACATCTATACCGGATACTCCGGATCCAACGGGTCCACCAGCACCTCTAGCGGAGAAAGTGGGAACCTCAGTTTCGTCCGCGGCCGACAACCGGTCGATCCCGACCTGGACCAGTGCCCAGCCGCCGACACCACAACAGCGAGCTCGTCACGAAGAGCAACTGATCAGTGCATTCGCGAGCGTCTTCGACAACAAAAGCACTCTGAGAGAGATGGCCGGCGGACCGATGCACATCGACCTGGCTGACGGCGCGCGACCGTTTGCCATCACCGCCGCCAGGAGTATTCCGTTCTGCTGGCGCGACGGCGTGAAGCAACAGCTGGACGACCTTCTCGCGAGGGGCATCATCGACAAGGTCGATCACGCTACCGACTGGTGCCATCCATTGGTATGTGTGCCGAAAAAGCAGGGAGGAGTGCGCATCTGCATCGATCTAACAAGATTGAACAAGTACGTGAAACGCCCCACGTACCCTGTACGTCCACCGCATGAGGCGGTCTCGTCGATCACGCCAGACGCGCAGTGGTTGACCACCATGGACGCAGCAATGGGCTACTATCAAATCAGCCTGGATGACTCCTCTAAGGACTTGACCTGCTTCATTACTCCATGGGGCAGGTACCGCTTCAACCGTGCAGTGATGGGACTCGTCTCGGCCGGAGATGAGTACAACCGGCGAGGCGATCAGGCCCTGGGCGACGTGCCACGCACCGTCAAAGTTGTTGACGACATCCTGGCTCACGACGAGACGTATTCGGAGCATCTCGCTCATGTCGTCCGCATTCTGCAGAAATGTGAAGCACAGGGCATCACGCTCAACGCCCAGAAGTTCCGATTCGGCCGCACAAGTGTCGAATTTTGTGGCTACCAGATCTCTCGGGACGGCTACACAGTGGATCGCAGGAAGACGTCCGCCATCTCGGAGTTCCCGCGACCACAGAACATAACGGACCTGAGATCCTTCCTTGGACTCGCTAACCAGCTCAGCTCCTTCTCTACCGAGGTGGCTCAGGAGGCGGCCCCCCTCCGAGATCTTCTGAAGCCTCGGAATACGTGGCTGTGGACCCCAGTACACGAGAACGCCTTCAACAGGGTCAAGTCGGCGCTCAGTTCTCCGCCGATTCTGGGTTTCTTCGACCCCAGCCTCCCCACAGTGCTATGCACTGATGCAGCCAAGACCGGAGGACTGGGCTACGCTCTCCTCCAGTGTCACGGCCTCAAGGACTGGAGACTGATCCAGTGCGGATCCAGATTCCTCAGCGATGTAGAGTCTCGGTACGCCTGTATCGAGATGGAGATGGCCGGTGTCGTGTGGGCAATCAAGAAATGCCATCTCTACCTGGTCGGCATGCCTCACTTTGACGTCATCGTCGATCATCGCCCTCTCGTTCCAGTGCTCAACAGCAAGCTGCTATCTGAAATTGAGAACTGCCGCCTACAGCGGATGAGAGAAAAACTCACGGCGTACACCTTCACCGCCAGCTGGCGGAAAGGATCATGCCATCAGATTCCTGATGCGCTCTCCCGTGCACCGGTCGACGACCCCTCGATGGAGGACGAGGTTGCTGAAGTCACCGAACCCGACCCGCTGCATCTGTCCGTGGTCACGGCCCTTACTGCCGTCGATGCAGAAGGGACACTTCTTGCGCCCCTGCAAGACAAGACGCTGGAGATGGTACGAGCCGCAGCGTCACGAGATCCCGAGTACACCGCGCTCCGAGACCTCATCATTCACGGGTTCCCCGATGAGAAGCACCGTCTCGACCCGTCCGTCCGTCCGTACTGGAACGTTCGAGACAAACTGGCCATCGATGACGGACTCATCGTATATGGACCTCGGCTCCTGATCCCACAAGAGCTCCGGAGAGAAACACTGCAACGACTTCACGATGGACATCAGGGCATCAACGCCACCTGCCGGAGAGCCCGCCAGACGGTCTACTGGCCGAGATGCGACTCCGATATCAAGCAGTGCGTGATGTCATGCGCACGCTGCAGCATCTACCGGTCTGCCCAGCCTAAGGAGCCCCTGTGGCAGGACGATTCGCCGCCCACACGGGTGTTCGAGTCTGTATCGGCCGACTATTTTCACTACGGAGGACGAACTTTCCTCGTCTACGTCGACCGTCTATCTGGCTGGCCATACGTGACGTCATGCCCCCGAACGGCTTCCGCCGCTCACCTCGTGACCGAACTGCGGGCGCTGTTCGCAGCCACCGGCGTGCCGGCGCTCCTCCGGTCTGACGGAGGCCCGCAGTTCACCTCGGGCATCCTCCGCCGGTTCCTGACGCGGTGGGGGGTGGACCACCGTATATCATCACCTCATCATCACCAGGCCAATGGCCACGCAGAAGCTGCAGTAAAGAAGCTGAAGAATCTCGTCCGGAAAGCGACCGACGAAGGAAACCTGGACTCGGATGAATTCGCACGCGCCTTACTGGAGGTACGAAACACGCCCCGCGCTGACGGCCGCTCACCAGCGCAGACTCTGTTCGGGCACCCAATCCGCACGGCTCTGCCCGTCCACCACAGGACGTTTGCCAAGGAGTGGCAAGAGGCTGCAGACGTGTGCGACGCCCGAGCAGCCGACCTTCGAAAGAAAGCGAAGCGGGACTACGACGTCTCCGCCAGGCCACTAGCGCCGCTCGCAATGGGCGACCACGTGGACGTGCGGGACCCGCAGACCGGACAGTGGGACCGGACCGGCATCGTCGTGGGAATTGGAAAACGCCGCGACTACCTCATCAAAGTCCCGAGCGGGAGAATCTGGTGGCGCAACCGGCGCTACCTGAGGCGCCACCATCCGCTGATCGTCGCTGCGCCGTCTGCCGGTGACCGAGATCCGTCGCCGCCGACGCGTGCCGCCTGCCGCTCAGCCGACCAGCGACCTGCCGAGCAGACAGACGAGCCGGCGCCGCCTTCTAGCTGCGCCGGACCGGCACCAGGACCGCGCCGTAGTGAACGAGCTCGCCGTGTGCCGAACCGACTGCGGGTTCGGTGGGGCACGTGTACTTATGACACGGGGACTGGGGGAGGTGTGTCGTAAGGGTTTCCCTTCAACGTAAAAGTTTCCCTTCAGTTGGAATCCCCGTGTGCTGACGAGGCAAATACAGTCGAGACGGAGACGCGGTCGTGTGCGGTTGGTGTGCGGTGCGTGCTGCAGGGGGCGAACCAAATATCGTTATCATTTAACATACATTAACGTAACACTTGTGTCCCGAAATGTATTGCATCGTAGTTGCGTCAGTGTTCTCCAGCACCTCGCTGACAAGTTATCAGCGGCCACATGGTCTGTCCCCGCGGCACCTGGTGAAGCTCAAATAGGCCTCTGTAGCCCATCATGCCCCAAACGAGAATCCGGTAGAATCGGTTAGTGACTAAGAAGAGCTCTAATAGCCGTTTTCACGACGGGCTATCCGGCGAGTGCACCTAATTTGACGAAATCTGCACCTAATCTCTTTTACAGCAAATATCTTTATTTTATGAATTTATTTGTGTTTTACTGATGATGCTCGCTGAATATGACAAAGGAGGCATATAAGCAATTAGAACAACCCTAGCTGATAGCTACTAAGAGACATACTGAACCTAATTTGACCAAATATGCACCTAATCTGCACCAGATATGAACCAAATGTGTACCAGATGGCCGTTGTGAAAACGGCTAATATCGCCTCACGGCCTCATCATTGAAAAGTCTGAATCTCTAGTCCTGAATGGTCGAGATTTGGTGGGTTTTGTCGAAATCCAGCTGCATCACTTATGGATGACGGTAAGTCAGGGTTGCAGCCAGAGGTTGAGCGGCTTCAGCTTCAGGGTAAAATCTTCAGATACCGGGGGATGGCCGATTTAGATGCCGAGTGCCCTGGTCGAGATGCCCTGTTTCCAGACCCGTTCAAATTACATCCATTCAGCACTCAGAGGGGCATCGAGGGACAAGACCGCGCCAACCGCGTATCAAGTTCGTGACACTCTGTATACTAGTGATGTCAATTACGGAAATTCGTGATACCGATACCAAACCAAATGCCAACAATATCCATTGAAAAATACCAAAACCAAACCGACTTGGGAATATGAGGAAAATACCAACTTTTTACCAAATTCTCAGCCTCTTTTACATTAGTGAGGATTCATAATACCAACAAAATACCAAATGCACTCGCCTTGAAATATCAAATACCAAGTTGGTATCGGTTTGGTATCGGTATACCAAAAAGTTGCTATCCGATTGACATCTCTACTGTATACCTACGTCTTGCGTCAATTCTGTCGAGATGGAGCCAACGCTGAATGGACTTGAGCGACCGTCTCCGTATATTTCGTATATACGGAGTTGTAGCCGTGCCTGTATAAAAGCTGCGATGTCCAGTATTCTGCCCTGGTGGGCAACTGTTCCGGCAGAGACGATTGATAATGTACCTAAACGTGTAGCAATCAAATTTTCGTAAATTGGAAGAGTATTCTTTTCTGATCAATATCCACCCATAGTATTTTCAAAAAGCCACCAAGAGCTCTTAGAAACAGTATAATCATTGTACCGAGCGCATGTTTACCCACGAAACCACGCCCGGTGCTCGGCACCCGACGGCCGCTGGGGCTCAGTGACCTGAACTCGGCGGCGCTACCCGGAGAACGTAGTGTCCCCTCCCTCACTTGGTGCGCATTGACAGCGATTAACTTTTGTAAGCGGCATTTACAAATGATGCTTACCTATACATCGTCGCTAGTGCGAGTTTGATGTCAGGCATTTTGCAAAATGCCTGGGAAAATATTTCAGGCAGTTTGCAAAATGCCTGGTGGGTCAGGCAGTTTGCAAACTGCCTGGGCATTTTGCAAAATGCCTGGCCGGTCAGGCATTTTGCAAATTGCCTAGGCATTTTGCAAAATGCCCGAGTTTTCACTTTGCCTGTAACATATATATTGATGATCTGTTGATTAAGTTGCGTTCCCTTCGAACTGGATGTTTTGTTGGCGATTGTGCCGTCAGTGTCATCGCCTATGCGGATGATATAGTGCTTCTATCCCCCACCAGACAAGGGCTTCAGACTCTGGTGGATCAGTGTGAATGTTTTGCTGTGTCCAGAGATACCTATAAGGTTTAATGTGCAAAAAACTGTGTGCATGGTTTTTAACCCTAGGAAGCCTTATAAAGCTAGTCATTTAATGAACTCTAAGGAGCCAAAAGTCGCACTGTGTGGTGAGAATCTGAAATGGGTCAGTCAATCCAAATACCTTGGCCATATCATTTCTAATGACTTACGTGATGTGCCCGATATTCGAAGAGTAAAGCGTTCAATGTACTATATGACCAACATGCTTTATGCAAAGCTCAGGCATGTTAATAAGAGTTTACTTATAAAAATATTTAAGTCATACTGTACATGTAGCACGCTACATCTTTAACATTTAACGTAGAATCTTTTCGGCACGGCTTGGTCCGGCAGTCTCCCCCCCCCCCCCCCCCTCGCAGTCCGGTCACAGGCCTAGCCCTCCATTCACTCACCCATGCTACCGGGTGACGCACAGCTGAGCGGAGCGCTGCTGCTGCGCTCCCCTCCCCTCTCATTATTCACCCCCCCCCCCCCCCAGTCACCAGGCCCACCATCCCCACACATCACTTTTCTCCATCTCCCGCAACGAGCACTGTCCGTGGGAATAGCCGCAGTAGACACATCTGCGAGAAGACGATGCCGCCTACATCAGTACGAACCGTCGAGGCACAGCTGAGTCAACAAGCTACGTCAGGACCGCGGCCGGCGGCGGCGGCGAGCGAGCACGTTAAGGTACTCTGTCACTTGTCACGTACTCTGTCAGGTACCACAACAGCTGCGCCGCGCTGAGTGACATGGTGGGAATGGCACAACCAGGAAGATCCTATGGCAAGCAAAAACGCAGTAGTTCCAGAGGTCTTCGCAATGGGCAACCGTTAAACTCTCATTACGACGCCCGCCTATGGAGACAGCTACCGCAGGATGAGCGATTCGAACCTCCTCAAATAACGCTGCATCAACAAAAGATGTCAACAGATCATGGAGCAGTGTCAAGGATGGAGGCCGGCTGGAGCACATAGCCTCCTTTGTCGGTGTACAGCAACCCAGGGTGAGCGACCCGGCAGAACGACTTCAAGGTGACCTCCACAACAAGCCGCAAGCAATGACCTGTAGTTCCAGAGATCTCCGCAGAGGAAGAAGGCGCTGCGTTACGGCCACGCCCCGGTACGGTGGGCGGAGCAAGAGTGACGTCACAGGGGCGTTGGCGGCAGACGAAACGGAAGGAAACAAAAGTTTGAATAAAATGAAATTGAAGAATCAAAATTAAAACTCGAGAATCACAAACCTTTCGGGGATTGTTTTATGCCAGCGATTACTAAAATGATAAAGCACTCAACACCAAGACGATTCGACGGCCAAAAATTGCAGGCACAGAGGAGCAAGGTGACTAAACAGGACAGAGGGCGCCATCTTACGGCCCCACCCACCAGAAGAAGGCAGAGGAAGATGACGTCGCAAGGGCGTGGCAGTCACCCCTCCCCCCCAACTATAAAAGGGTGCGCCACCCAACCAGAGGGGGAATCACAGTCGAGCAGCCGAGAGACACAGTCCACAGCTGGAGCCGGAGACGCCATCTGGGAGCCGCCGTCAGTCCGGGGTCACCCGCGAGAAGCCTCTTCAGTTCGAGTGATCAGAACCGAGGACAGCAGCCGACGCTTGTGACCACACTGAGAAGCGGAAGCGCAGAGAAACTACAGAATGTGAGTGTTGTTGAAAGTCTGCTCAATCCCAATCCTTGACCCCCCCCCCTTCCCAGCCTGCCGTGCCGTGACGACTGCCAAACATTTTCGGTTGCCATAAAATGCACTCTCAATTGGAATTGGAAAACTTAAATTACTTTGAACTTATTGGTCCAGACACCCTAGTAGCATATTAGGATCTGAAATTCGAGGTCATGCAAGAGCCGCCAGCAATTACGTTATTGTCAGTTGGAGTTCACGATTAGGCCGGGAGCGAGACGCTAAAATTTGAATAAGCAGCTCATTGTCACGAACGTTGAGATTGATGACATGATGCGTGTCAGCATTGAATAATGAATATGTCTTTGTGTTGGCCAAGCTGGTTCGTTCGATTTATTATCGGCGGTAGTCAGGTGCGATTAGATTTGAGGTTGGGAAGTTTGTGAAATAAGGGTGTAGATTCATGCTGTACTCACTAAAAGTTGCATTGCGAAATCATCGGTAATATTGCTGTAGGAATTAACTTCGAAGTCGAAATCAATTATTTAACAGGTGAATACGGTTGAAAAGGAATGTAATGTTTTAAGGTGGCGACTGATTCATGCAATCGATCTATGAATATGGCTATGAGTTATGATTTTCGACAGATACGAATGCTTGAGCTTACGGCGGAATTTCTTCTGTTACTTAGGTGCAGAGTTGAGAGTAGTGGTTTGAGGTCAATGGTCTGACACTTTGCGACTTTAGATGGTCCTTGTACTTTGCGTCATTGTAGTTGCGCAATGTCGAGTAATAGGTAGATGTAGAGTTGTTTGTGGTTAGAACTAACATGCGACTAATATAGGTACCGATCGTTGTGCTTTTGTAGAATAAATACTAGAAAAGGCCATCTTTGTTGGGAAACGATTAAATGGGACAGGAATTTAAATAAAAAAAAACTTACGTGTAATGGAGCTGATGAGATGTCGAACAGGGAGATATTGCAGCGATATTTTACCAGATTCACACTCACTGACACATTCGTTGAATCTACCCGGCCCGAAGGGACCACACACACCAGTACTGCACCGCGAGTGATGACGCGCCCATCGCGGCGCGGCCTTGACAACTGTCGACTGTCGACGCGGCGCCGGCCGGCGGCCGTGATAATCGTCGTTCCCGACGCGGGCGTTGAGCCGCCAGAGGGCGCGAGAAGCAGCCACAACAGGGGCAGTGGGTTAGCCGTAATTGGGGCGCGGGCGGTAGGTGAAGGTCACGTATAGGAGCCTGGCTAGTTGCGGAAAGTTGCAACGGGATAAGAACGTAGACAGTTAAATATGACATGCTATATGATATCTAAGACTGCACTTCGTTTGATGCGCATTGTTTACTGCTAATAGGATGATTTAAATTAGATTCCCTATGAAAGGCTAGGGACCCTATGACAATATTCTGGCACTCTATAAAGATAATTTGTTTAGGTAACTAGTAGCCCATCAGAAGTTATCGAACGAGTTTCAAGGAGGCATTTCCGTTTGAGCATTCAGTACCTAATTCACTATGATACGGTGGATCACAACCAGACGACAGATCGGTGCGAAATCATTGGTTCTAGATCATCTGATTAAATCAAGAACGGTTGAAGGTTTGCTAGGATTGTATACGAGAACTGATGATTAGGTTCACGCGTGCAGCAGCAAATAGGACTTGAGATTACGATTTGGTTTGGATAAATAATGCGTTTTGTTCTTCGCGTTCTTGCGAGTTAGCGCCAATAATTACTCCACCAATATTGGCACAGGGCATTTTGAGGCACAGACGGCTTGTTTGCCCTCCTCCTATGGCGTAACGTTTACCAGCATGACTGTATGAGACACAGATGCACTTCTCTAAACCCACGTCCAGACCGGAATAATAGGTAAGAGGGACACACCGTCACGTACGCAGGGCATATGCACGTTTTCCGCCAGTGGTACCGGCCACTGTTAGTTTTCCCGCTTAGGTAACACTGGGTGAGAAGGCAGTGAGAGGTTTCTACGGCAGGGGGAAAGGGGAAGATTGGCACAGTGCAGTAAGGTCAGGTCAATTTTGCGACCTCCCCATTATAAGTCAATGGGAAAAAATTGAAATGCGCCTCTTTTGGATGAAAGACGTTATAAACACTCCCAAACACCGAATTACAAGTGGTTTAGACACACTGAACTTGAAAATGGTGTCCGTGACCCTTGTTTATGCCCTGAGGTCATCTTAGGTCACGAATGGTATCTAACAGTTTTTCGCAAATAACTTTTGATAGAGGCATGCTAGAGCGATGAAAACGCCTTAGATGTGTTCAGCTCGACGATACGGATCGACTGATATGCAACATGACCCTTTCCGGTCAGGTCATGACCTTGACCTGAGGTCAAATTTTCAAGTTGACCTTTCAAGGTCAAGTTATAGTTCATTCGATGCGTCTTGACGAGAGGAACACGATGCCGGTAAAAGTAAGCTCGTACAATGCTTGGGTCAAAAGTTATTGCAGAAAAACTGTTTTCGAAAAAAATCGGCTATTTTTGCAGTTTTTGCCCCCTGCAGGCAAAACCGTTGACGTTAGGTCAAATATGAGAGAATTACTCAGAAAGGGCGTTAATAGGGCTATCGAATGCGCTTTTCCGCGGCGCTGTAGCTCTATTGGTTCCCGAGTTATGCGTTGGCTTCTTGGAAAATTTTCGACATTTGACCTGGAAATCGGCGAAATTTTGCCTTCAATGACCTCTGGTGACCTGACCTTTGACCTGACCAAAAAATTGACCGAAGTGATTTCGTCATTATTTTTTACGCTCTTTCGAACGCCGCCTTCCGCGTATCGCTACGTGGCCCAGGAGCCGAGTTACAAGGGGGGGTGTTCAAACACCCCCCCCCCCCAGCAGGGCGTGGAAATCCAGGACCCCCAGCAGGGCGCGGGTTAATATTCCTGCAGATTGGGCTACCTATTCTGTAGCATACTGGTCAGTCTTGCTTCAATTTCTTATCTTGTCACCTACAACAAAATAAACAAGTTTTAAGTGCTGGCAATGCAGAAAAAAATTCACCAAATGTTTGTACGCATCACTTCCATTCAGTTTGCTGTACAGCACCTAACAATATTTTGAGCTGTAGAAATCAAATACCAATGACATATATAGGTAAGTAGGTATGATTGAAATCCATTTATAAATGGACACAAATCTAATTGAAGCAAGGCTGACCAGTGGCATTCTTACCTGCCTTTTCAAAGACACTGATGTACCAAAGTCAGCTGGTACTATGCCCACCAGAAATTGGAGTTCATGTTTGATATTCAAAAGCATTTCATAACTCAAACAGCCTTGAAATTATTTCTATCACGGCCAGAAGACAACTCATAAACCCAACATGCCCTTGGATAAATCCAGAAAGCTCCAGAAAGCTCAAAATGAATCCAAGGCATTCTCCAGAAACAGTGGTATTGACCAGATTTTTAGCCAACTGGCGCCGCATGATGGCGCTAGCAGAGCGTATTACACGTATAGCGCTCTACTAGCGCCATCATACGGCATCAGATGGCAAATAACTGAGTCAATACCAATGCCCTTCTCCAAGGCCAATGATACCGTGTTGATATGAAAATGGCGCATTTGAGCGTCATATATGCTAAGCCTTACGCACGCTAATCTACTGCAAAAAGGCTACAATTTTGGAACACGTTCGGGAAGAGGACAAAACCTCCACTCTAGCACATACTAAACGCCTAATGACATCTGATACAAAGACCCCAAATACATTAACGAATAGATGTGCATCAGGAACGGATTTTCCTACTAGTTCAGCATTGTGATAGTTTGTAGATTGTTATATGCAGTTACTCTGCTCATGGATCCCAGGTCAAAGACGACAAGACCAAAATCAGGTAAGTCTCAGCACCCTTGATATTTATTCTATATCTAGGTACTAACAACAAAATGTAGCTTGCTTTCTACGTTAATGAATTGGCACTTAAGTCATGATCGCAACCTTGCAGCACTTTAAAGTTAAAAGCTATTACGACTTTGCAGTACTTTAATCCCAACAGAATTTTGCAGTGATTTAACGCCTGCCTTGTCCTTGAATTGCTATCGGTGTCGACATTTCTGGCGGACCTCACAAAGTTTTGATGTTTCTATTTTTATTTTGAATATTTTCTGGTTTGGGACGTTGGATAGTTGATAATATTTGTAAGGACTAATGTATTTAATTCTAAAGACGAATATCTTTTACCAAGAATATTAGAAAAGGTATGTATCAGTATGTGTATCTTGTTCAATGTTGATGTTAGGTTCTGACTGGTGAGGGCACTGCTCCATGGATCCCCAGTTCACATCATTTTTAGCAGCTGCAGTAAAAGGGGCTTAGGTAAGCATGAAATTCATTGGTCTTCTTACTTCTTATATTCTTAAATATGACCTGAATCTGGTTTTAAATACAAACTGTGAAGCAAAGTAAAATGATCATGGCATGAGTTTTTTACTTTGAAACACAAGTATGCCCAATAGGAAAGAAAATATTTTCTTCTTGCTATACCTACAACTGTATACAATATTCATAATGGATTTAGGGAACGGGTCCATCTGGTTCCAACGCTGACTTAGACCGGGTCTGACCGGTTCCAGAAATTTGCCAGTGAGACCGGGTCCGGGTCCGGTTCCCAAAATTTTCCAGTTTTGCCACCTCTACTTCAGACCGTGGCGGTTCGGTCTGACGGCAGACATCAAAAGGGCGTTTTACCAGATCGCTCTCCGTTCACAGGACCAGGACGCCGTTCGTTTCCTATGGCGCGTGGGGGATCGGATGCGTCACATGCGGTTCCAGCGAGTCGTGATGGGCGTCGCATGCAGCCCGTTTCTTCTCAACGCCACCATCCGCCATCATCTGGCGCGGTGCGAGGACAGTCTGGTGGTCACGGAGCTGAGAGCCTCGCTGTATGCAGATGACTGGCTCAGCGGCGCCGATACCGAGGCAGGTGTGGTAGCTATGCTTGATGAAGCGCAGGATGTCATGGGAGCAGCGGGGATGGAGCTCGCAAAGTGTTCGAGCAACTCGACTGTTCTGTGTGACAAGCAGAGTCAGGTGACAGCCGACAGGGTCAAGGTGTTGGGTGTGACGTGGTGTAGGGAAGACGACTCCTCGTTCACCGGCGAGGGGCTTCCTGCTGACATCGTACCGACTAAGCGGATCCTCTTGAGTCTCATCGCTCAGGTGTTTGACCCTCTCGGACTCCTGACCCCTTTCGTAGTTGTGCTGAAATGCTTGTTTCAGGAACTATGGAACCAGAGACTGGACTGGGATGATGTTCTGTCTGACGAGCATGCTGAGCTCGTCCACAGGTGGCTCGAGGGCTGTCAGGAGCTGAAGAGGATCCGTGTGCCGCGCTGCTACGCGGCTCTGTCTGAGGTCGATTGGTCTTCCTCACCTGATCTCGACTTGCAGGTCTTCGCAGATGCCTCGCCGAAGGCCTACGGGTGCAGTGCCTATCTGCGCATCAGACAGCATGATGGATCCTTCAGCGTGTCGTTTGTGGCCTCCAAGGGTCGGGTCGCGCCACTTCGACAACAGCTGACGCTGCCTCGTTTGGAATTGTTGGCCTGTGTGATGGCCGCTGAGATGGTGCAGTATGTGCTGAGCGCTCTGCGTTTGCCTGAATCCACTCGCTTCTCATGCTGGAGTGACTCGATGATCGCGTTGGGTTGGCTGCGTGGTCGACCCGAGAGGTGGAAGACGTACGTGGCTAACCGGGTGAAGGTGATTCAGCGACTGACCGCAGTGGAGAACTGGCATCATTGCAGATCTGGCGAGAATCCTGCCGATCTCCTGACCCGTGGGGTGTCCGCCGAGACGCTGATCACATCTTCTCTGTGGTTCAGAGGTCCGGCCTGGCTGGCTGATTCTGATAGCTCGTCCTGCTCGGAAGAGGACGAGATGTCGGCCGCTGACTCACTTCCAGAGGAGGCCGGCGTAGGTGATGTCGGAGTCTTGACCACGGTCGTGACGGGAACCAGTGACCATGACCGCAGACTCCTGCAGGTGGACCGGTATGGGACGCTGACCAGGGCTACTCGTGTGATGGCATGGATTCTACGCTTTGTGACTAACACGAAGTCTGCTTCACAGCGTCAGGTTGGCGAGCTGACGGCTGAGGAGCTTTCAGCGGCGCGTCTACAGCTGTATCGGGAGGCCCAGGCGGGCGACTTTCAGGAAGAGGTGACGCTCCTGAGAGAGGGTAAGCAGCTGCCCAAGTCCTCTAAGATCCTGAACTTGACGCCCTTTCTGGGCGAGGACGGGCTTCTGCGTGTCCGCGGTCGGTTGCAGTTTTCAGACTTGTCGTACGAGGAGAAACATCCCGTCATTCTCCCCAAGGGTTACCTGTCTGAGCTGATCGTACGTGAGCAGCACCGTACCATGAAACACGCTGGTGTTTCTACTCTGATCACGGCTTTGAGAGCCGAGTTGTGGGTCGTGGGCCTCCGGACGATATCGCGGCGTGTCGTGAGGGCGTGTGTGGCGTGTCGACGGCTGGAGTCACAGGCGTGCTGTGAGCCTGCCGCTCCTTTGCCGGCTGACAGGGTCACGCGGAGTCGACCGTTCCAGGTCTGCGGATGTGACTTCGCGGGTCCAGTCTACAGTGTCGACTTCCCGAACAAGAAGTTCTGGATTTGTTTGTTCTGTTGTTCACAGGTGCGGGCAGTTCATTTGGAGTTGGTTGACTCGTTGTCGTTGGATGATTTCATGCTTGCATTCCGCAAGTTCGCTGCCAGGCATGGTGTGTCAAAAGTAGAAATAGCCGCCCAGCTTTAGTTCGCCAGCCTTGTCAATAGATGGCAGTACCACAATATGGGCAGCGGATAGTACAATTGACGTCAAATTTTCGCTATCTGCTAAGAATTGAATGGTGGATCTTTTCATGCAAGAATCAAGTAAATCGGTCCACAACTTTTCTAGCAACAGAGATATGAAGTCAAACACCCTGCCAGAGCGGCGGCGCGGCGGCCGGCGGCGGCCGTTACGCGCCGCCTGGGAGACTGGCGGCGCTGAACGGTTCCGACTTGGCACTGCACTAAAACCTGTTAACTGCTTGGAATAGTTATTATAGCAAAATTTTCATTCAAGTGAGGAATAACCAAGGGCAGGAAGTGTGTATGCTTGTGTGCGTACTGTGTAAGCCAAGAAACTGCATTAGCAGATACTCGCTAATATTAGATCCAGCCAAGTCCAAACGCATTCCAGGGGATATGTTCCTGATGGGTCAACAATATTTATCGTTCGAGGGCGGATACAGTTTTAACAATACAAAAAATATTTTTGCACAGCTCTATTCCTTGAATAATTCTCTTCAACGCCTCATTCCTAGTTAAGCGAATTAGCCCACCCTGGTTGAATAAATAAGGCGATTTCGCCACAAGGTCGCGGAAAACCGACCGAAAACGGCCCGCTCAACGTTAATTTGGGTATGCAGACTCTTAAAAACTCGCATTGGGCGGGTAGGGTTTCCAAGGTGTTGGCTCCAAAACACCGTATTCGGCTCCCGAATACGTCCAAGTTACCCGCCTCGTTCCTAGTTAAGCTCTAATTAGATCAAGTGACTCATAAGGAGCGAAAAAGCGACAAAAAGCATGCATTCCCCTATGGCGGCGGGCTGCCGGGTTGCCAGACGGCGCACCGGCTATTTCCACTTTTGACACACCATGGAGAGGAGTGCCGTCGGTAGTGTACTGTGACAATGCGAAGACTTTTCACGCGGCTGAGACGCTCCTACAGAAGTATCTAGGCCGTCTCTCTCCTAGGTTTAAGTTCTCAGTTCCTCTCGCTCCGTGGTGGGGCGGGCAGTTTGAGCGTTTGGTGGGCTGTGTGAAATCCGGTCTGAAGAGGTCCGTGGGGCAGCGGCACTTGACGAAGGCGGAGTTGGTGACTGTGCTCACAGAGGTTGAGGCGTGCGTGAATTCGCGCCCTCTGACGTTCGTGGGTGACTCAGTGGACACACCCACCCCTCTGACCCCAAATCACTTCCTCACCGGTCACAGTGTCGGCTTTCAAGCCAGACAGGCAGATGACCCGACCGAGGTGTCAGTGGGAGAACTTCGGGCGAGATCGCAGGTGAGGGAGAAGCGCTTGCAGAAGTTCTGGAACGTCTGGAGCCAGGAGTATGTCCGATCTTTGCCGCTATCGGTGCGCAAGTTTCGGTCACAAGGTAAGCTGGCAGAAGGGGCAGTGGTCCTTCTGCAGGACGAGAAGCAGCCTCGTCTGAAGTGGGACCTGGGGGTAGTGACAAGGCTCTTCCCGGGTAGGGACGGTGTCTCCAGGTCCGCTGAAGTCAGGACAGCTAAGGGAAAAAAGACTAGGGCCGTGCAACGTCTGCATGATTTGGAGGTGCTCCCTGCTTCCGAGGATGCTTGAGCCTGATGTGCCCTCTCTGGCTCTCAGTTGCCCGACTTGGTGATGTGACTTGGCGTCTGTTAGTATAAGGGTACGTGAGCTGTCTCATATGTCCTGCGCACATATGAGAGGGGGGAGGATGTCGCGGACTCTGCCGCTATCGCCGCGCCGCGCGGTACGTGCTGCCATCTACCGGCCTGTCTTGAACCATACGGAGCGGCGGCTCCGTCATACTACGGAGCGGCGGAATGGTAGAGAACCGTTGTCATGGCGACGCGGCCAGTAGAAACCGGTAGAGTTCGTCGTCAGCTGAGTGTTTATACTTTTTGGAGGGAAAACGGTGAGATGGGGATGGAGAGATGTCGGACGGTCGGTTCGGTTGGTTCGGTTGGTTCGGTTGGTGAATTGTGTGTTGATGTCGGTCGGTCGGTCGGTCGGTTATGTGGAATTGAAAGTGTTGGTCGGTCGGTCGGTCGGTCGGTCAGTTATGTCGGTTTTTATCGGTTGAAGATGTCGCTTGTAAATAATAACGGAAGGTTTGTTTGAGAAGGTTGTTTGATGCCACATAGCGTATCATCGGTGTATTAAAAAGCTTATGAATTTGCCCCTTGGAACCAGAAATCATGAACTGTGTCATCGAGTCAAATTACTTACTTGTCCTATGCTTCTGGCTAAAAGACAGCTCATGTTTCACCGTCGCATCAATCAAAGCAGCAATGGTATTGTCCAGTGTATTAGAAATAGTGTAAAAGGCCGTAATAGATTATCTGCGTTAGCACGTGCTCGGCGATCGGTGGTACGAGTAACCTTCATATAACAATTTTCTTTTGGCGCGACTCGGTCTCGACTCCTTTCACGCCCTCTGTCGATCAGTGTCCTGCATAGGGTCAGTGCCGTGATTTCTTGCTGAAAGACGAGACGGACTGATGAAAGGAGGAGACAATGGGTCTGGAGGGAAGATAATGCAATAGTGGGGGAGTGGGGAGGAGGTGGGGAAAGATGTTTCCTCTGTGATGGTTTGTCAGCAAAGGGAAGGGTGCAGTTCGTGGGGCGCCGCCGCCTGTAGTCACTTCCACGTCAGTGCAATGTCTGGCCGACCGCTAGGTGTTACTGGGTGTTTCATATGAGTCATGGGTTCACACGATGCCGCCGCCGAGTACCCAACTTTTGAACGGTGTGCTCGTGGGGGGTGGTGACCTGACCTAAGGCGACCTGGGTCTGAAATTTTCACAACATGTGCGGAAAAGAGGCATGAATAGGTATGCCAAAAACGTGCAAGTGTACAGTGCAAACGTACAGTGCAGTGTATGTACACAGACCAACCCAATAACCACGGGTAAAAATAACCCTTCTTCGCGTTGCGGAGCACGTGGGTAACCCTAGTGAAAGCGATGTGAATTCAGATGCACCAAACATTTCTTTAGTTAGCCATATCGCGATTTACTCGGTTTGGTAAGCTTGACTTTTTGGTACCGTAAACGGGGGTGACTTTGCCTTGCTGGGTGACTTTGCCATGCTTCTCAAAAATGCTTTAGGGTGATCTCCAGTGATATTTTACGAAGAATGTAATACTTTTTTATACACAAATGAAAGATAATTGATGGGCCTTCCAACATAACCAACACTGAGAGATAAGTTACCACTAAATGTAGGTGGATTGTGGATCCACCTCGGGAGAGGTGCCCCGAGGCCAGTTGCATGCAATTGCAACTGAGCATCCTTCACAATCCGTGATCCCGGTATGGCGGGAAACCTTAGCCAATCGGAGTGCCCAGATTGGTTGTCATGCCAACGGTTGCTTGGCAACGACTCAGAGTAGGGAGTCGGGGGGAGAGCTGAAGGTCGAGCTGAGGACAGAGTGATGGGATGTGTTTTTGTTTTGTTTTTGTTTTTGCAGCAACGTACAATATAAAATGAACGGACGAACATAAATGAGAGCAAAGATGACTAAGACGCCGTTGAATAACTTGGGGTCACATTCGGTCAGGAACGTGAACCGCGAAGCATGAAAAGTTCACAATGGTGGCAGCGGAAAACTTCCTTCTCATTTTATGAGCTCTCGAATGTCACTGATCTGTAACGGTTGCAATTCTGTCATCCAAATACACCTAAAGATCCAAGGCTATCGTCCAAGACCTTCTTCTGATTTTGATGACATCACAATTCCGAAGTTACTGCCTGATATGATTTGAATCAGGCTGGAACACTGATTTGATTTGAAGACGGCAATATGCAAACTGCAATGCTACGCTGCAGTATGGACGATGCTAGTGCGTGACTCGTTCAAAGCTTTATTTGGGTGATTTTGTCGCACGACAGATGAGCGGCAAAAGGTCATGTCAGGCACGTTGCCGGTGATCCAATGGTCTGATATGCACGAATGATACCATGGCAAGCTACCAAGTCCTAAGACCTCAAGGAAAAGTCAAAGCATGGTCTTATGTTTACTTTCGTGATGAAAATGTCTGTGGTAAATCGTTCTGCTGGAAGATACATCGAACTTTTGCAAGACACCTATTTCAAGACAGAAACCAGTCCGAATATGCAATGTTTGCAATGACTTTTACAGTTTGTGTTCAGTAACTTGCACCGATTTCTCCGGTAAAGAAAAACCAGGGGCGTCCAAGTGGGACATAACATGATCTAGAAGACTGGGACGCTGCCCCCTGAGAAGTGTTTCTGCGAGGTATCCGGGTAAATGGAGCTGCAGCAGCCTGTTCCGGTAAGCGAATGGTGGCTCGGACTCGGTCGCAGAGACGAGAGTGGACTCTTTCGCAGCAGGGAAATGCTGAGGGCTCTAATGTGAACGATTTGTGTGTTAATGATATAACAATGTCTTCATTGGCGCTAGGTTTGCCTAAATTTGAGGGGGATGGTTCGCTAAATAGGTTCGTTGAGGATTTCACGATTTATGCTTCCCTTGAGGGATGGGATGACGCAAAAAAGCGAACGATTGTACCCCTGTGTTTAATCGGCATTGCCAGAGACGCATATGACGCTATTCCAGAGGGCCGCAAGGAAACGTTTGATGATGTCGTATCGGGGCTCAGGAAAAGTTTTGGTGGGTACGGGAGGTGCTCAGCTCGATGCACGGTGGCCCGTCAGGTGGTCATTTTGCAGCTGATAAATTGACCGCACAAATCAGAGCTCGGATGTGGTGGCCATCCGTTCGGCGGGATGCGCAGGAATTCTGCGAGCGGTGCGAGACGAGAAACCCTCCAGTTCCTGCACCGAGAGCTTCGTTAGGCCAGTTGTCCGCATCCCGACCAATGGAGGTGGTGGGAATGGATCTTCTCTCGGGGCTGCCGTGCACTACAAACGGCAATAAACATCTTTTAGTCGTTGTTGACCACTTCTCTCGGTGGTGTGAGGTGTACCCTCTGCGCGATCTCACGGCACTCAGTGTAGCTAGGGTGCTGGTGAATGATTTCATTAGCAGATTCGGGTTACCCTCGCGAATTCACTCTGACAAAGGAGGTTCTTTCGTGGGCGACGTTTTAACTAAAACATGCGATATGTTGGGAATAGAACGATCAACGATCAGCAGTTGTCACCCAATGGGCAACGGAGTAGTGGAACGGGTCAACAGAACCATTTTGGCAATGTTATCAAAGTATCTGGAGACGAGTGACCATGACAAGTGGGATGAGCATTTGCCCCTTCTGATGCTGGGATATCGGTCACAGGTCCACCGTTCACTAGGTTTTTCCCCACATGAATTGATGTTCGGGAGAAGTGTCAGGCTTCCAGGGGAAATTAGCTTGGACAGCCCTGTACGGAATCGGTCTAAAACGGTGATCGAATACTTTGAGAATTTGCAAGCCAGTCTCAAGAAAATGCACACCGAGACGCTGCAGTCGTCCAACTCGAGTCACACCAAAAATAAGGCCATTTATGAGACGAAACTGAACCAGTTTACTTATGAGCCGTGAGACAGAGTTTTGCTCCATCGAGGAGTAGTACCGCGAGGGCAGTACTATAAGTTTATCCGGCCATTACAAACCCGCTATCATTAAGGCCAAAGTGAGCGACATGAATTATCGGGTGCAGCTAGAGGGCTCACGAAGGACAATCATAGTGCACCACAACCGGCTAAGTCCAACAGCTAGGACCCGGTGTCGCACACCCCAGACAGCGAGCGAGAGAGCTGTGGTAAGAAATAGGAGCGTTTCGGTAAGCACTGGCAATCAGATGTTGAGCGCTACCCATCCAGAGCCCAGCGACCCCGCTGGCGGACCGTGTACCGGCAGCACTGCGGGTGCACCTGGGACGAGTCGGGCCACGGTAAGTGACTCGGGGAACGAGGTCGAGTCCGAGGTTCAGACGGCGGCTGAGACTGATGACCGGTGCTCAGGATCTGAGTGGGACCCGAGTACGTCTGTTGGTTCGCAGGTAATTGAAGCCCAACAGGTTAAAAGGTCGCCGTTGCCCGTGCCGACACCCCGGAGATCGACGCGCCAGCGACATCCTCCAGACCGCTTCAACCCAATGTGAGTTTGTAGCCGAGTCGTTTGACACATATGTTTATAGTTTTCTTGTGTGAGCGCCATTAAGCTGGCACGGAGTCACAGCGGCAATAAATCATGATTCCTGTTAACTCGTAAGCACCCCGACTGGTTGGAGTCATGCGCAGCCAATGCCGATTAAGAGGGATCCCATATCGGTAGCAAGCCAATCAAAAGGGCGTTCGAGGGGTGTGATCATGTGCTATGAACTGCTTGTGTATTGCCACTTGTGTATTTTCTGTCGCGTATTTATGTTAATAATGTATCACGTCCGCCGCTCGTACGCCAGAGATGTGCCATATGCTCTGCACAATGGATCGCTTTCGCTCGTGAGCTGTGCGCTAACGAGCAGTGTGTTACATGTTAAATTAATCGTGCTTGTATGTGGCCCTTGCGAGGCATGCCCGTCTCTTCAAGCGCGAGCCCAGGTCTTGCTTTGGCGATGGGGGGATGTAGGTGGATTGTGGATCCACCTCGGGAGAGGTACCCCGAGGCCAGTTGCATGCAATTGCAACTGAGCATCCTTCACAATCCGTGATCCCGGTATGGCGGGAAACCTTAGCCAATCGGAGTGCCCAGATTGGTTGTCATGCCAACGGTTGCTTGGCAACGACTCAGAGTAGGGAGTCGGGGGAGAGCTGAAGGTCGAGCTGAGGACAGAGTGATGGGATGTGTTTTTGTTATTGCAGCAACGTACAATATAAAATGAACGGACGAACATGAATGAGAGCAAAGATGACTAAGACGCCCTTGAATAACTTGGGGTCACATTCGGTCAGGAACGTGAACCGCGAAGCATGAAAAGTTCACATAAATACCTAACTGGGCTCCATTTTATTGGAGTCATTGAATTGTCAAATTTGAAGAGGTCCGAACTTTCTACACCTTTTTGCATTTGAATTCAACCATTCGCCATAACTGTTTGAGGAGCCATTTCGACAATCGGCATTGAGCACAAGTCACAACTATTCCGGCGTTGTGTGTTTCATTTCAGCCATTCAGCAAAACAGATTGAACACTGAAATGAGCGATCTGCAAAACAGTTTAACAGTTCGCCAGACTTCGGCATAGAGGGAGCCAGCTCGGCATATGACGAATAGTTTAGACCATTGACGATTTGTTTTGCATAATGTTGAACCATTCGTTCAATGTCAAGTTGTAGAGGAAGATCGCCGAATAGTTTTGCACAATGGCGATTCTTTGTGACCAACCTCCCATTGGTAGCGCCACCTATATGACGAATGTGTACAAATGTTTTGCCCAATGGTCAAAAGCTAACGCAAAAAGGTGTATTATCTAACCATGTTCTAGACCAATTGCGATACTGAAACTTGGTATGGTTGATCATGACAAGGCTGCTAAGTTAGCATATCCAACAAAACTGGCATTTGTCACTTCATTTAGCTAAAATTTTGGGTGGCGATTCTTCCAAGTGAATTGCAGGCCACATGGGGTGACTTTGCCACCATGTTATCAGTGCAAAAATGAAATACTTATCCGATGCAATTCCAAATAAGTTTTAAATGTGCCATCATTTTGATCTCCAAACTGGTTTTTAAAAAGTAAAAGTTTATATGTTGAAAATTAACACAGGAGTGCACAGTGGGAGTATAGAAAGGCAAAAATTACCAAAATAAAACATGGATAAAGCTGGGCCCAACTTTTCAGCACAGCAATGATCACCTACAACTCCTGAGTTTGCCAGTAAGACTGGCTGAAGAAATCTGTATCATTTTATAGATCAAAACGCTAATAATAAGGGTGTCCGTAAGTTCCCGCAAGAACGTCCTCTTTCTGTTCCTCTTAATGCCCCTGGAAAAAAGCGGCAAGGTCCTAGAGTACCGATACAATAATATCTTTGCTTATTTATCTATTCTGAACCATTTTTCAGTTTCTATTTACTATCAAATCTCAATTATTTTCAACAAATATAATGTATTATAAAAGTAAGGTATAGCTCTCCTTTTTGTACATCGTTTAAGAGCAAAAAACCTCGAATTGCTTTATTTTTTCCTAGTTAACAATTAAGGATGGTTGCCCTGCCCCATACAATGGAACAAAAATGCTTGAAAAGTATTTGTTAGCGTTAAAAAAAAAACATTATTTGGCATAGTGGCAAAGTCACCCCTTTTTCAGTTTAAATTTGCCAGGACCTATTTTCCTTAAAAATTTATATTTTTAGGCAACATATAAATACGATAATAGCAGAACCCAAAGAGCTAATCTTCATCCGTGTTTTGAACATAGAGTCATCCCAATAAATTAACAAGTTTAAAGAATACAAGCGTCTAAAGTTGAAAACATGGCAAAGTCACCCCCGTTTATGGGACCGTATTAGAGCCGGCGATAATCACGGAACATTAGTGTTGGGGCAGACTGCGGCGGGGCAGACTGCGGCGACCCCTAGGAAGAACAACTAGGGAGAACAACATTCGACAGATGGCAGCACTAGACGAGATAATCAGGCAATACTTTAATATTAATGGGAAAGAAATAATGCCAATGTTTGCCCTTACCAAGCATGTTACCACGACAATGGAAGAATGTAGTGTAGTACCCCTCCCCGGGCCCGCCGCGGGCTGGCAGCGGCGGACGGAGCCGGTCCGACCTTTAGCCGGCCGGGTCAGGTAACCGGGACGGCCGCGCCGCGGCGCCGCGCCCGGGCCGGCCGGGAGACGGAGTCGGGTGCCCGCCGGCGAGCCGTCGGCAAGGGCGCGGGGCACATTAGTCGAGTTGAATGTTCACTGTTCAGTCTTGAGTGCGAGTGATGTATGTGTGAATCGATATGTGAGCAGCAAAATCCAACAAGAAAACAAAATCCGTGAAAGAAAGGCAACGCTGGCAAACATCACCACCATAGTCTTCCTACGCCGAACGGGTTCCACACCAACTAGCATCAGCGAGAGTAAAACTAGGATCCTACTGTGGTCGCGATGGCCCCTCGCCGGCGAAAAACTGCAGGTATGTTACTGGACATTCCCTGCTACCTAGCTAGGTCTGTCGACGGCTTTCACCGCGTGCATGGGGAGATTACCCCCCCCCCCCCCGGCGCCGGGCGCCATTTTGTCACGCCCGTTCCTCGCCACGTCCCATAACTAGAGGTGTCAATTTCAGAAATTTCTTGTCCGATGTCCGTCCAATGTCCAAAATCCTAGCTCACTTTTGTCCGAAAAATGTCCAAAGCATGGATTTGTCCGAAAACTGTCCGAAAGCTGGACATGGAAAGAGAGTATGGGGGAATTGATCTATATTAGGTATATGTTTGTATGTAGGTACCACAATCCACATGATAACTAAATAACAGATATTTGCCATCTGGTTTTGAGTGCAAAATATTGCAAACCAAAAATATTGAAGCAATATCATATGCAGTAGGGAATGGGGGTGGGCATTTGGGCAATAGGCCTAACCTGATATATAACACAAACACAGCATATTGAGACAAGCCTATTCTGCTTCAAAATGTGCTACAGCCTACAACTGAAGCCTTACAATAATTGTGCATATCTTCATCTTATATCACACTGGCTGAGATTGAGACTTGGATTGAGATGTAAAGTAGAACACTTCTTGCAAAAGCAAAATAGTTCATGTGAGAAGAAACGTGTGAGATAGGTACACCTGGAAGAAACGTGCTCTTCACTGAGCCACACATCTCTGATTATCCAAAAGAATAAGCGATCACAAAAAAAAATACTCGCTATGATTAAACACAAATTCACTGAAATTCACAAGCAAAAAGAGGTTGTGATCCTTGGTAGAATGAAAAACACATTTCATGCTACCATTCTTGGTAGCATGGAACATGGTATCCGGCTTTGAGTCGATGATGTGAAAGAAAATCAATAATATGACGTTATTTTTTTAATTTTTTAATTTTTTTTTTTTTTAATTTAGTCCGAACCTTTTGATAGGAAGGATTCACAAGGACAGAGCCACCGCTAAGCGAAGCTTGTTGCGGTGACACTGCCCTCTACCCTCCGATCGCGCAATTCCAGTTCTATGGCAGAATTTAGAATCCAAAGTTTAACGTGCGCACATAGCCGCGCACGGCCGGTCCCCTCACTGACTTCGCCTGGCTACGGCCTGCCACCAACCGCAACCATACCTGTCAGGAGGCCCATAAATGTCAAGCGCCCGTCGCGCTTCGAACCCGGACTGTTATAACCGGGAACGCGTGCTCTCACCACGCGGAGTCCAACGCTCTACCAACTGAGCTACGGGACCGGCAATGGTATCCGGCTTGTCATATAACTTGTCCTATTGAAGTGCATTTACCATTAATTGTTTGATTTAAATTCAATTTGTATTGCAAAATATGATAATTTGTCGAAAATAATTCAATTGTAAAGCAAAATGACTGTATTTATTGTTTCAGACGTCATTTTTTGTCTCCTCCGATCCTCATCGGGAGGCCATCTTTCCTTAGGTGACATTTATGACGCTTTCGCCGCATTTCATCATCTTTTGGTAATTGTTTAGTTTATTGATAGGCTTTCGGCATTTATGCAGCATTGATTTTTCGGCTCGGATATTTTTGGAGGGAAGGGGTAGAAGGGGATTACTTTATGATAGGATGTTCTAGGTAAGACTGTTGTGATACTTGGCACACCTTGATATTGGCAATTTTCTTCAGTCTCTTTTCTGTTAACTTTCAAGTGAGGCAAATCTATTTTTGGATTCCCTACTTTACTGCTTTGGTGTCCAGGGCTGCGGAGTCGGAGTCGGAGTCGGAGTCGGAGTCGGTCGGAGTCGACAGTTGTGACCGGAGTCGGAGTCGGAGTCGGAGTCGATATTGGAAACCTCAGCCGGAGTCGGAGTCGGAGTCACCGAAAATTTGTCGACTCCGCAGCCCTGCCAGGTGTGCGGAGTCGGAGTCGGGAGTTGGAGTCGATCGGAGTCGACATTTCTGCCTGGAGTCGGAGTCGGAGTCGGAGTTGGTTTTTGAAAGCCGGAGTCGGAGTCGGAGTCGCCGTAAATCCATCGACTCCGCAGCCCTGCTCATTAGTGCATTTCACATTTTTCTTGATGATGTGTTTCAATGTTCTTTCATCAGTTTTGTACTCTGTAGTCTGTACTCATAAAGTTCTTGTAGAATAGATGGTGCGTTGTTTTTGTCTCACTTGTTGCGTTTGTGTCATGTTGTTGACCTAGTTGGCGTTTGATCTCACTGTCGATATCTTTGTTTCTGTAGCCATTATTTACAAGCAGTTGTTTGGTTCGTGTGAGCTCTTGGTGCATGAAGTCATACGTTGAGCTGTGGTGAATGGCACGTCTTATAAAGGCACTTAGCACGCTGTTCTTATACCGTTCAGGACATTCACTTTCTGCATTGAGGGTTTGTCCTGTGTTAGTAGGTTTCCTGTACACACTGGTGATAAATCTATCATCGCCACGCTGTACATATACATCCAGGAATGGGATAGCGTCATCACGGCTGAGCTCATATGTGAAGTGAAGCATTGATTTCGCTTCAAACTCTTGGACTAGTTTTAGTAAGTGCTCGGTATCTCTAACATCAACAAAGCAGTCGTCAACATATCGTACATATGTACTAGAAGTGACTTCAGGATCGCTGAGTACGATGTTCTCAACGTGGGCCATATAGAAGTTTGCGAATAACGGCCCCAAAGGTGACCCCATGGCCACTCCGTCTTTTTGCACGTACAATGTGCCATCCGAAATGTGCCATGTGAAATGCACTAATGAGACTCATGAACTGAAACTACACATTTACTACCAAAACAAGAAAACCAAAAACTTGATTATGCGCAACAACCCGACCAAAACCAAGAGCCTCATGCAGACCAATGTGCTGTACAAATTTGACTGCCCATTCGAAGATTGTAGGCTTCGACAGAACAGTTACGTTGGTTTCACATGGACTACCTTATCACGACGCCTCACGATGCACAAACAGCAAGGAGCCATCAAAACACACATGGAAGAAGAACACAACACAACACTCATACGACAACACCTGTAGGGGAGAGTGGGGAAAGATGCCCAGGGTTTGACTATGTCATATATTATTCGAAAATGACGATCGGAAAGCCAAAACTTGGAGTTTCAACGGAAGCCGACATCATTTTTCTCCAAAAATATCACACTTTCGTGCCTGAAATATGATAACTTTTTTTGCTATTAAGCATTTTCCTGAAGAAGTGAAAGGGGGCATCTTACCCCACAGGGTGGGAAAGACGCCCCCTGGCGTTGGGTAAGATGCCCCCTGCACTATAAGTGACATAAATAGGCACGTGAATCGCCTGAACGAATCAGTAGGCCCTTCGATCCTGCAGTAGACACCAAACGTCATCGTAAGGGCCCTCAAAAGTAGTCGTAAGGGGCTTCAGAGGCCATCGTTAGGGCCAGCATAGTCCAGCGTGGCCAAACAAGCCTCCGTGGTGGCGTTCGGAGACCACTGTGGGGCCCTTATAGGTCTTAATGATGCTTGAGGGCCCTCGAGCCCATCGTGGGGACCTCAGATGCCAGCGCGGCCCGTGGAGTCAACGTGGGAGCCCTCAAAGGATGTCGTGAGGGGCCCTGGAACCAATAATGGGGCCCACAGAGGCCGTCGTGAGGGCTCTCAGAGTCAGATGCCGCCCAAAAAGTCGCTGTGTGGGCCGAAAGACCGGCATGGGGAGCACCCCACCGTACCGGACTCTCAATAGTCCCAGATCGGCTTTTGTCTCTCGTCACAAGTATGTAATAAATGATTTGACGTGCTGTTTGAAGGACAGCCTACGGATTTAGGGGGGCGTCTTTCCCCATCAGGACAGGGGGCATCTTACCCCAAGGTACCGAAGTAACATTAAATCAGCACCGTTTGTTAGCCATAAAACTACACCCTGAAACAAACTGTTTGGGACACAGTACACGCATGTTAATGTATCACGACTATAGCAAGGGACGCAAAAATTATCTACCTTCTTTGATATTTACAATGTTTTGACGCCAAAATATTTTTTGAAAGCAGCAAATAAAGAGCATGCAATCACCAGCAAGCCGTTGCCCAACTGAGCTTCGCAAATTTTTGTGCAGCTAACAAGGCAGGCTTCCGCTTTACGCTAAGAACATTAATTTCCAGGTTCGATTCTTTGTTTCCCCGCTAGAGGGGGTGGGGCGTCTTTCCCACCCTGGGCATCTTACCCCACTCTCCCCTATAGATAACACTACCGTCATACACTCAAACCACGACCCCAAGCGAATTGAAATCATTGAAGCCATCTACAGGGTGATTTTTTTTACTTGTTAAAAAGTAATAAGGTTTAGGGGCGTTAAAATGCAAATATATATGGTAAAATTATATACCAGCATGACGAGCATTCTGGGACATTTTGATTTCATGCAGACACGATGTGAAGGAACGTCCATCGTGTATTTCACTTGTGCTTGAAGTTAACCCCTCTCTCACCGACACGAATCAGCCCGCCTGAGCGCGTGTTGAACAGTACCATGGACTCCCATGCTCACTAGGCGGACTAAAAAGGCTCCTATCACCCATTTTCAGCTCTGTCAGACATTTCCAATGTTTTCTTGTTATATCTGCCATACCTGGGTCCAAAAACTAGAAGTCTAGAAAAGGCAAGTCGAGGATTTTGCTACTGGCGGCTCTGGTGGTGTCTGATTCGCTGTTTTTTGTTTCTCCCTGAAGACTGATTCTTCAGAGGTTGCACATACGCCAGATGGACCGTTTGAAGGTCATTTATGACTACAAGCTTGTTCCTGTATTATTTAACGTCTTTCTGAGGTATCTCCTTGATGATCGTATGCTTCGAACTGCCTCAATGCTTCAAAATCATCGTTTTGTGTCGTTCCTTACTGAACGGCGGTGGACCATGCGTGCCCGATTGGTGGGACATTTTCAGGCTCCATTGGGGCCGAGGCCTTCGGTTAAAAGGGACAAATCATGACACCATACAAAATGTCCCAGATTTATCTATCACGTGCATTGCTTTTTTGCACAAGATTTTTCGATTTAGGGACCACCATTGACGTTTACTTTTTAACAGTTAAAAAAAATCACCCTGTACATCCGTGACTATGCACCCGCCATCAACCACCAAAGGAACCAGAAGCTGGAAAAACTCGCACTTTAGGGGACAAAACAACAGACCCTACACCCTCGTCACACGCACCACACTCACGACTCTGAGACGACACACGATACACTGATGACGAAGGATAGGTTAGGTAGCTTTAGTCGTGACGGCCAGCAAGGCAATGATATAGATGTACTTTTTGTATTTTGTGATCATGTGAATTCTATGGTGAAAGTCGAATTAGTGATTATCGCTCGCGAATTGTTCATAATGAATATTTTGTTTTTCAAGAATATGCTGGTGCATGAAAAACCTCTGAGCGGACTTACTGTACCTTAAAAATGAGTGTCATGTTTACATTCGAAACGCGTCGGTAAAAAATATACCTAATGACATCTCCCTATGAGCCTTGGATCTATTTGCCTTCACTTTCTAATAATCTTTAAAAAAAAACAGTAAATAAGCTTATAAAGACACACAAGAAACTTGTCAAATGTGAAAACGCTATTTCATTTAACGGTCTTTGTTTTGAAAGAACATATATATATATATATATATATATATATATATATATATATATATATATATATATATATATATATATATATATATATATATATATATATATATATATATATATATATATATATATATATATATATATATATATATATATATATATATATATATATATATGTTACGGGCAAAGTGCGAAGTTGGGCAATTCGCGAATTGCCTAGGCCATTCGCGAACTGCCGGCAATTCGCGAATGGCCTAGGCATTTTGCACATTGCCGGCAATTCGCGAATGGCCTAGGCAATTCGCGAATTGCCTGGTGGTGATAGAACATTTTTGAAACGAAAATTCGTAATAGCGCTGCTGAAATGAACATTTCTTCACGTCTACGGTGCCGGTTTTGGTGCCGGTAATAGCTTTGGAGAAAAAGTTGCATCTCTACAAGTGGCACCACCTGACCCGACCTCGGTCGGATTTGTCGGCTGGCCGCTCACTCTGTTTTGTGCTGGATCGCAGGAGGGTCGCTGGTCGCTGTGTGCAGAGGTCAGGTAAGTGGTCCAACGACTGTCTGTGTGGATGTGTTCGTGCAGGGTTGTTTAACCCTCTGCCTGTAGGGGTTACTCATATTACTCATTTATATTGTAGGTTATTTTTAAATGAAGTTACTCCTTTATATTGTAATTGTGTTCATACTTATACCAGTAAGACGTCATGGATGGCGAGGAACGAGCGAGGTGAATTTAACATGCAAACCATATGGCAAAATTTATATTCCCCACGTGCGCATTAGTGGTGAGGCACCTCTTTCGTGACAATTGGAAGTCACTGAGACGGTGGGTTTCTAACCACATACCAAATTTGAGCCCGATCGGTCAAGCCGTTACCGAGTTACAGACGCCAAAAGCGTAGGAACCATGGGTGCAGTGGGTGCAGCTGCACCCACAATAATTTGGCAGTGGGTGCAGGCAATGTATTCTGCACCCACAATAATCTGGAACAAAAGCCCCTTTTCGCGTCAACACTAACTCCCAATAATCCCATGAGTACCACGAAACTACATAGGATATTTTGCCCTCTGCAAGATGGTCTTCAAAGCTTACACATATATCCGCTCAGGTGGAAGAAGCCATAGCACATGTGATATAACACATACCTTATGATGACCCACTCCAGATGGTTTTAGCCCGTTATTTTAACCAACGCCCCGTTGGAGGTCCAGGATTTCCACACTCGGCAGCAGCTGGGATATTTCGTCACCCGCCACTTGCTGGGGGGGGGGGGGGGGTAAACGTCCCCAGTCGACAACTCGAGAACCAATAGCCGCAGCGACAAGGGCGAGGCGGCAAACGAAAACTCGTGACAAGACGCTTCCGTTGATGTGAACTTTGACCTCTAGCGCCTAAACGGTTGACCTGAGGTCAAATCTGACGACTTACTTCAGATAGCCCAATTCATTGCGCATCTTACCTTTTTTGCAGATCAAAGCTATCTGTCTTAGTTTGGGCGCGAGACCGGCTAAAGCAAAGCGCTGCACGTTTGACCAAAAAGTGCGAAAATTTTGCATTGATGACGTCATTTGACCTTGAAGATGTTGACCTAGGATCACCAAATTTGCACCACAAAGAGTTCTTATGCGGGCCTACCCACCCCCCAAGTTTCGTGTTTCTAGCATTTCTGGGAGCCGAGATAGCAGGGGGGCAGAATATGCCCCCCCTCGAGGGCGCGTAATTCTCAGACCCTCTCCAGGGGACGTGTTAATGACCTCTGGTGACCTGACCTCTGACCTGAACAAAAAAGTGACCGAAGTGATTTCTTCCTTATTTTTGACGCTCTTCGAACGCCGCCTTTCCGGTATCGCTACGTGGCCCAGGAGCCGAGTTAGAAGGGGGGGGGGGTGTTCAAACACTCCCCCAGCAGGGCGTGGAAATCCAGGACCCCCAGCGGGGCGCGGGTTAAAGATCGTGTTGCATATCAGCCGATCTGTATATCGTCTAGCCGAACAAAACTAAGGTGTTTTAAACTTTACTCTATCATGCCTCTCCCAAAAGTTATTTACGAAAAAGTTAGATACAATTCCCCACCAAAGATGACCTCAGCTGCTAAAAGAGGTGTCACACGTGCCATTTTTCGGTTCTGTTGTGTGTCGTGCTAACTTAGGTATAATTTGGTGTTTGAAATTATTGAGAATGACGTTCGTTCAAAAGAGACACCTTTTAATTTTCTTCCATTGACCTACAAGAGAGGATGCAAAATTGACCTGTCCTTAGGTCATCTGGTCACCGATTTTTGCCGCTTTTTTTGTAAAAAAAAGCGGCGTGAAGCTCACCGTTTTCGTTTGTTTGTTTGTTTCTTATTGATATTCAGGGGAAAATAGGGTGCGGGTTAAAAATGGTAAAGTCGGTATATCACATCCAATTGCCGCTTCCTACCCCCCCCCCCCCCCGCTCAACCAGCTATGGCTAGACTCCTGCAATCTGCACCTATGCGCCCACAATGTTCTAGCCGTTTCTACGCCCATGACAGACGCTGCAGTTATTGAAAATCGAAGGTGGAGTGCGCACGTGCGCGCGCGCGGCACAATCTCCCTTCTCACTCTTGTGGAGGGTTAGGCCTATGAGTACCTAGTAGCATGCCAAATTTCAACACTATCGGCGCAGACGTTCCAAGGCTGTAGCATTGTATTTTTTTCGACACCCCTCACTCTGCACGTGCCACGTGCTAAATTTGGTACCCACATGGTTCGGGGTATGCTCCATTCGTGGCAAAGGGATGTAGCTCCCCATCAATGAAAGCCACTTGTCAATCAGACATGTGGTTGCAAAGTTATAAGCTGTCAATTAGCGTCGTTTGGCCGGGTCGGGCTGCTAATACCTACTTACATTTTTCCACTAAACCACAAAGGACTCGCTCGCACTTCGCGCTCGCTCGTAATTATCATTCTTTGTATATTATATAATATTTATCAATATTTTTTAAATTCATAAAGTCAATTTGTTATTGTAATCTTGCATACATCTCTATCTTTCGCAGGTAGACCGTTCGTCGTTTCTGCAAAGATGTCTCAAAAAGAACAGTTCTATAAACTGGTTCACGAAACCAAAATATCTTCAAACTCTGCTTTGATTACCGATGAAAAGTACGAGATTATAAAGGAAGAACTGCAGGGAATCAGCAAAGGCGCAAAACCGTCGGGCACCGCGAAACGCTATCGCATCTGGCAGAAGTACAGGCTAGTCAAGTTCGGATCAATTGAAAAGGTTGTAGATAAGAAAAGTGCAAAAGAAATCGTGCGGGAATCAGATTTGTTTGATGTGATTAATGAACTCCATTCTTTGACTGGGCATTGCGGAAGAGACAAGACGCTTATGGAAGTTCAAAAGCACTATGCAAGCGTCAGCAGAAAAGTCGTCTGGGCATTCCTCTCAACTTGCCAAACGTGCGAGCAGAAAAAGCCTAGGCCTGGCCAGAAGGTAGTGACTAAGCCTATTCTCAGCAACGACATGAACTCCAGAGCCCAGGTTGATCTAATAGACTGGACGAGTGAAAGCTCAAAGGGATTCAGATACATTTTAACATATCAAGACCACCTAACCAAGTTTGTCGTTTTGCGGCCCTTAAAATCAAAAAGGGCGGAAGAGGTGGTATTTCATCTCATCGACATATTCTGCCTGTTTGGGGCTCCAAACATCTTGCAGGTAAAGTAGCTTTGTCATATTGTATTTTTTTACCGATATATAGGTGAAAGCAATCATGAACGTTCTCTGTTTTTATTTTTTCTCTGTTTTTAAGTGCAAAAACAGTTTATCTCACCCTCATTGAATGTTAAGGGAATTTCATCATTAAGACCCTACATTTTGTCTATGGTCTGCATCTGTACTATACTATCATGTATTACCGGTTGTTTTAATATATTCCATCTCATCAGCAGCAGCAGCCAGCATGCGCTTATTCGTAAAATATGTACGGCTCTCCAAGATATTAGGGTGGGGTTGGCCGCTTCAGTCTTTAGAAAATTACTTGGATATGAGCGAACATGCACTGGTCGTTCTTTTGCGCATTATAGCAGATGCTGGAGTTGATATAACTGACTTGATTAGAAGAAAACCAGAGACATACATAGTTTCAGATTAACCCTCGCACTTGTAGGGGGGTCGGATGACCCCCCCCCCATGGTTTTTCGCGAATAACTCGCGTAAAACGCGGCGGATCGCCGCGAAACTTACAGTACCCTCGCGTTGATCAATCTGACACGTACTGTGGAAATTTCAAGTCGATGTCATGTCAGGTCATCAAGTCATGACGTCATATGTCAGGTCATGTTTGGACGAAATCGGCAGGTTTTGCGATCTGTCGCACGATGGTGCGCGTTCTTGCTTCCCAGCGCATGAGTATGCATTCTATGAGAGTTTATTGGTGTTTATGGATGTCTAGACATCGCATACAGTTGACTCAAGGTCAAGGTCACGCAAGGTCACGCTTGTTAGGAGCATCTTCTAGGTCAATTTAGTCGCTTCAATTAGCTGTTTTTTTTTGCGAGTTTGAGCGTCAGGATGATTGCTTAGAGGTGAATGGATGTCAGATTCGAGCTCAGCGCCTATGAATACACTATAGTTGACCCGCCATGTGTCAAGGTCATCCGTGGTCATCCGAGGTCATCTGAGGTCACTGACCTAGGATTACCTTTGATGACCTTTTCACCTAAGGTCAAGATTAGGGTAATTTGAACTGTTCTAAGTCACTTTTACAATGATTCGCTCGTGATTCATGAAGGTAACTGCACAACCACTGTGTGAAACATCGCAATAAAAACATGAAAGTAGTTCAGATAAAGGCTAAGATTGCGTTAAAAATTCGTTAAAACAGAAAACCTAAATGTGTTTCAGAGCGACAACGGACGCGAGTTTCGCAACAAAGTAATAAAGCAGTGCACAGCCATGTGGCCATCGCTCCAGCTCGTTCGTGGACGACCTCGCCATTCGCAGTCCCAGGTGAGCGATTGATAGGTATAAGCCAGATTGGCTATTCACCAATATACGAATTTAGATTTGGTATAGAATTAGCTTGTTGTTCCTACATGGATTTTTGAAGTCTTTAAAATAGATATTCATATTGAATTGATCGTGTGCATGTTTGTGCTGGGGTTTATGGACGGACGCTAAAGCGCAAATAGGCTATCAAGCGCCCTTATTTGATTGCTCAAAAAGTGACTATTCAATATCAATGCCTGCGCAAATAAATAGAAGTGGAAAGAACATGAATAAATAAATCGAGAGTTAAAAGAGGTCAATGCAAACTGTACCATGTAATATTCGCCGCCATGTGCATGCTTGACTTTCTCATGTACGGATATAGTAATATTTATTTCCGCCCGGGGCTGGGAAAATGCATTTTATTTACCAAGGTTTTTTTGCGGAAGTACCGAGTGCCGGCAGGCACGAGGTCTGTAGCAAAAAATTCGAGGTGAATAAATTAAGCATTTTCCCAGCCCAAAGGGTGGGAAGATAGTTACTACATGCCGTTAATTGCTACTTTCATCTTGAATATTCTCTTAAAAATTGTCTGGGAAAATCAAAATGACCGTGGTCAAGAACCTTTTCCCAAATACCTTAAACATTAGCCGTGAGCGGTCCGGAAGCTTTTCCCAAAATCACGTGCTAATGTTAAAGGGATATCTCGGCATGTGGTAAATTGACACATTTAATGTTTCCAGGGATCTGTCGAAAGGGCGAATCGGCTGGTTCAGGAAAAGCTTCGGTGCTGGCTTGCCGATAACCCGGAAAGTAATTGGCCCGAGGGACTACGCTTTGTTCAGTGGATGATAAACACGCAGGTATATAGCCTTCATCTGTATTAGTTACAAAAAATATCATTTGAAATTTTCCTCATTCGTTTAAAACATATGTTTTGAAGAAAAAAAATATTTCCAATCATTAGCTGTAATTTAAGTCAAAGCGGGAGAAGTGTAAAGTATTAGCTGGTTACGCTTAACTGCACAGTCTCGTATTTTTGTGTGAACATTCTGTTGTTAATATCTTGAATATGTTCTGACTGTTTCAGAAGAACGACGGGATTGGAACTGCTCCCTACAAAGCGATGTTCGGTGTTGAGCCCCACATGGGCCTGAGGGACACGCAGCTCAGAGGAGCGCCCGCCAGACTGTTGAGGACTGAGCAGGAGCTGGCGGATATGCTGGGACTGGTGGCTGATGGAAGTCGCCAGACGGCCACAGATGCAGGACTGGACAGTCAATCGGGCAGCAGCAGCAGCAGCGACTGGCAGCCGGCTGGCCGCGCCCATGCAGGGAGGAGAAGGAGCGGTCGTGCTGTAGTATGCAGCAGCAGCAGCAGCAGCAGCAGCAGCGACGAGGAGCCAGCTAGCTGCACTCCAGGGAGGAGCGGTCCCACAGTGGCGGTAGCCGGCAGCAGCAGCAGCGACGAGGAGCCAGCTAGCTGCACTCCAGGGAGGAGCGGTCCCACAGTGGCGGTAGCCGGCAGCAGCAGCAGCGACGAGGAGCCAGCTAGCTGCACTCCAGGGAGGAGCGGTCCCACAGTGGCGGTAGCCGGCAGCAGCAGCAGCGACGAGGAGCCAGCTAGCTGCACTCCAGGGAGGAGCGGTCCCACAGTGGCGGTAGCCGGCAGCAGCAGCAGCGACGAGGAGCCAGCTAGCTGCACTCCAGGGAGGAGCGGTCCCACAGTGGCGGTAGCCGGCAGCAGCAGCAGCGACGAGGAGCCAGCTAGCTGCACTCCAGGGAGGAGCGGTCCCACAGTGGCGGTAGCCGGCAGCAGCAGCAGCGACGAGGAGCCAGCTAGCTGCACTCCAGGGAGGAGCGGTCCCACAGTGGCGGTAGCCGGCAGCAACAAGGGCATGCAGCAGTCACCGGTAGCTGCACAGCCTGTTAAGCGAACACTAAGAAGCAGGCGCTGCACTCACTGTTATGGGCCGGCACCTGCATCTGACGGCTTTTGCGATCTGTGTTCTCGTGCTAAGAGGGCACTTGAAGAGCGGGAGATCGCCTCGGCATCTCAGAAAAAACAGGCGAATCTCATGCTGGCTCGGACGAGGAAGGCGAAGAAGATTCTATCTGTGGGTCAAAATGTACGCATTGGCATTCCCGACGTGGACAGGGCGAGGACGCAACAGAAAAATGTTATCGGAGTGATATTGGAGGTGAGTCTGGAGTAATTTTCTTTTTGCAGCTGCTTGTACTATTGGTTGCTCTTTCTCGCCACGCTTTCTATTGCTATATTTTCAATTTTTTATTTCGATAACTTTTTACTGTGAATTAAGTATATAATATGATTTTCAATCAATATGAATATTGTTCTCAATGTTGAAACGATTTAATATCTGTAAAAATAGTTGCTTAGTTATTTTTCATCATGATTTCAAGTGTATAAGGCGCTGAAAGGACATTGTCGGTTCAATTAGATTTGATGTCAACAACAAAACGTTTTTAACACAGATCGAAACTGTAGGTGTCTGGCACTGGTCGCAATAATTATAAATCATATCAATATTATCTGCAGTAAATTAATTGCTGATGCTGTAAAAACTTTGTATCGCTCGTTGACATAGATGACCGTGTTCGCAGTGTGTCGGCGAGTCACAGTATATAATTGGCACGACGAAGGGGAAGCTGTCCGGCGTCTACGGCCCAGAAGCAGTACAACCGTGTGCCGGGCACTTCATCTCCTCCTCCGACGTCCCCGACATCTCGATCACACTTAGAGAATGTGCTCGCCTCAGGCCCATGTCACTCCACTTTTGATGACATCATATGGGGGCCTCAGGATAATAATGGCGCGGCGCGCCACAATCGCTTCAAAGCTACTTGCCAACAGTTGCCATTTTTGAAAATATTATTTTGAAATAAAGTTCCAAGTAATAAAAATATTGTAATTAAGTTGTTGAATAAATCGATACCATACTTAAAAACTTACTGAAAAATGATTTATTCATAGTAAAAATATAAGCTCGATGCGTTTTTACGTTGCTTTTCTGCAACTGCAGAGGGTTTTTAAATCGTCTATATCTTCAAAACCGGCCATTTCTTAGCATATTGCTGCTCTTTTTTATCGCTAGAAAATTAATTGGACTTTCCAATGACATCAATGGTTGAGCGATGTGTGTAGAGTGTTAGACCAACAATCTTCAAATGAAGTTAGTCATTTTTACGTTGTAAAGGAATGGAGTACCCCTTTCGAGCATCAGGGGTGACGTCACTCATGATCTGTCTCTGATTGGTCGGCGGGGGAGTGACTGTACCTTCTATAGATGGCCTTGGCTCGCCTGGTCTCAGGGGGGAAGGGTCAGGGGATGTTTTCCTGCAAGTGCAGGAGGGGTGTATGTAAAGGCCGATGCAAGTGCATCAAGGCGGGCGTTACTTGTATCAGTCGCTGCCATAAAGGCGCTCACTGCAATAATAAATAGTAAGAAAGTCAGACTGTTGTTTGTGATTTGGCATGGTTTTGTTTTTGACGGAAATTATCGAATAGTTTAAAGACCACGTGCTACGGAACTTGATAACTGCGTACACAACCTCTCTTAACCTAAACACTTTCGCGTTATACAGATACCTCATATGATTAAACTTTTGATCCAATAAAATTCAAATGAGTCATAAAAATGTATCTTCGATCGCATTTATTTGCCACCCCGCGCGCCCCACAAAGGACAATCATTTTCGCACGTCTGCACACCTATTTAAATTAGGATACAAGAGGGACGATGGTAAGTACTACACACCAGCCCCCTCCCACTATAAATGGCAACGAGTTCGGAAGGAGAACCTTAGTACTATCAGATTTATTTGAAAATTCCCTAAAATTACAGAACAGCAAGTTTCTGGCCGCCTCAGATAGACTTAGCCATAAGCAAATGTCCTAATGTTAATGAATATACTCATTTTAGCACGGTAGAAAACTTTTGTGATATAGTTACTCACTTTGCCTGGGCAATTCGCGAAATGCCCAATTACGCACTTTGCCTGTGAGCACAAAGTCAGTCCATTCGCGAATTGCCTAGGCCAAGTGAAAAACCGGACTTTGCCTAGGCCATTCGCGAATTGCCGGCAGTTCGCGAATGGCCTAGGCAATTCGCGAATTGCCCAACTTCGCACTTTGCCCGTAACATATATATATATATATATATATATATATATATATATATATATATATATATATATATATATATATATATATATATATATATATATATATATATATATATATATATATATATATATATATATATATATATATATATATATATATATATATATATATATATATATATATATATATATATATATATAATGTGTATATGTGTGATATGTATGTATGTATGTGTGTATGTGTGCATATATCATAATTTATATATGCCTTTTGTCTGTTTACATATATTTTCTGTATTCTGTATTCTAAAGACTCAACTGCCTTAATTTTTCCTCTCTTTTTTTTTCTTTTACAGTACAGTACGGTACAGTAGGTACACTGTACAGTTACAGTACCTTTTTCTCTTTTTTATCACTTCTTTCACTGTAGGTACCCCAGGTACGATGACCAGTGATACATAGGTACACACTTGCTGATAATACCATTGATAATGGTAATAATGGTTGTATGCTGATGTATGTTACTTACATCTCTTATTGCATTACGAATGTACGTTGATGTATGCTGTTTGTTTACATCGTTGTGTTACATGTAAGTGTTTTGTGTTGACGTCCTGCCGTGTATTATTGTGGTATCAAATATCACCCAATAACCATCGCTGGAACCGGTGAGACCGAGCGGCAACAAGCTTTGCTTAGCTGCGGGATCTCACTTGGCTCCAGCAATAGCAAACTGCTAAAATGACCAGATAATGTATGCATATATTATTTTGCATATTACTCAGAAAATTGTATAAATGTTAAATTATCTGCATGGCTGGGTCTCCCATGATCACTTTAACCTTTTTTATTGGGGATTGTAGTGGGGGGTCAGTCAATGACTTATGAGCTCATTGACTACTTTCTGTCTTATGATTATACCATACCTAAATCCTCGCTCCCTTCTTGTCTTCTTTTTATTTCTTTTCCATTTCTTAGCTGGGAGTGCCGCGACATTGTTTTTTTTTTCTCTGGTGTTAACGTAAGGGTACTGTGTGTCGCTGGGTTCGAGGGTGGGGGCACTCCTGGTCACCTATTAATGGGTGGCGGCGTAAAAAAATGAAAAAAACTAAAGGGGGGCAAAAAAATGCCTCCCCCACCGCCTGGAAGGATAACCCTCCTCAGCCGAGGGGGGGGGCGGGTGCCGCCCCCCATAGGGTTTTTTTCGCGATAGCTCCGAACACGCTGGAGATAGAGAGCTGAAACTTGGCATACCTGACCTTTGATTCAAGTCGGATCTTTTGACACCAACCGCATTTTCGGGTCAGGTCAGGTCACTGACCTATCACGTCATAAGTGAACCTCTGCATGGTCTTCAGATGTCGCAACTTCGCAACGCCCTCACTGCCAGAGGAGCTTTCACAGGGAAATGAACCTTGCAGGATCTAGTATCGATTACGAATCTCACAACTTGTATATTTCGGATTTTTCCTTAAGGTCATATGAGGTCAGGTCATTTTCGTGATCTAACCATTATTGATTGATTGATTGATTGATTGATTCATATTTTATTTATAAAAAACATTTTTACAGTCATACATTTACACGGATTGGTGCAGAAGCGACAAGCGCTTATCTCTAGGCACCTCTCCCAGTTCCCTACAAGGTAGGGGGCACGACCACCGCCCCCGACCGCACAGCCAGCAGACCAAAAGCAGAGCCGCCCGTCGCCAGTCCGCCTATTTTATACTTAGAGAAATTACTTCCTAAAGCGTGCCTTTTATATGAACCTACCAGTGCCAATGATATAATTTTGAATGGCCCTGACCACTCCCCCACTGTCGCCGCCGCCAATACCTTGACCCTCTAGGAGAATTTCGAGTTGTCTTCTAAAAGAAAAAGCGTCAAAGTCGTGGAATACAGTGGAGACAGAGTTAAAAAGAAGCGTCCGTTCGTCAGCGTAAAGAGGGCAGTGCAGCATAAAGTGACGTGAGTCCTCCCAAAGATGACAGCACTGACAGGCAGCATCTTGGGTGTCCTTAGATAAACTGTGAAGAGGTGTGCTTTTAGAGTGGACATATGCAAACGAAGTCTAGCGTGGAGTGTTGCCTAGCTTGGATCCTGAGGAGAAGAAGGGGTTGGGCTGGGGACACAAATGCTGTCTTACTTTAGTGGAAAACTTGGAGTGTGATCGGATCTGACGGATATGTTCCGGGAGGGAATTCCAGGATCTGGTAGTTTCAGGGATGAAGGATCGCTGGAAACAGGATAGGCGGTTTTTCAGGAGCGTGAGAAGTGATGAGGTGCGGAGGTTGCGTTGAGTCGAGTCCTGGCGCGTCGGCGTGATTAGGTCTGTTACATAGGCAGGAGTTGATGGTGGTGGATGGCGGAGTTGATGAAAAAATGTCAGTCTATGAGTCAGTCGTCTTGTCGTCAGTGTTTCCCACCCCAGGTCCTTGTGTAACTTGTCAGTTGGAGATCTGTAAAGGGCACCAGTCACTAGTCTCGCCGCTCTGTTCTGTAGTTTTTGTAGTCTGAAAATGTCTGAAGTCGTCAGGTGTCCGTCGTACACTATGTCGCAGTAGTCGAAAAGTGGTCGGATGTAAGTAAAATAAATGTCATTCAATACTTGTCTTGGCAAGTATTTGGCGACAGGATAGATAGGGCTAAGTGCTCTATTTACTTTAGTTACAACTTTGTTCACATGTTCATGGAAGCGTAAGTCAGTCGAGAACGTCAGTCCTAGATGTGTGTGGCTGGATGAAGTTGGGATCCGTTCACCTCCAAAAGTCAGCTGTAGTGTTTATGTGTCCTGTCTTGTGGTAAATGTCTGCTGCTGTGTCTTCTGTGGGCTAAAATAAATCCCCCATTTATCGCCGAACTGTTTGATGATATCGAGGTCGCGCTGGAGAGACTGTTGGTGTTCGAGTGAATTTCGCGGGTGAGAGGAATAAAGAGAGGTGTCGTCAGCAAAGAATAAAATTTGGTTTTCAGTTAAATTAGATAGATATAAGGTAAATGAGGGCTAAAAGGGGTCCGAGGACCGAGCCCTGGGGGCAGCCGGCCTTGATCTTCTGCCACTCGGAGAATGTAGCAGGCCTGGATGGCTAAGCAGCCATCCAGGCCTATGCCCACTGCCGACGCCGACACGATGAACAATTACTTCGCGAGTGTTGGTACGCAGACCGCTCGCCAGGTGGACTCATCCGGGCCGGAGCTGCCGGTGCGCCTGCCGCGCGTGACTACCGGCCGGTTTACGGTGCACACGGTGACGCCGGAAAGACTGGCGATGACAGTGGCGCAGATGAGCAACAGCTCAGCATCTGGTGCAGATGGTCTGTGTGTTCGGTTCGTGAAGCTGTGCATGCCGTACATCTGTCATGTACTCACCCATATTGTGAGCTGATCGGCCCAGTGTTATTTTTAATTTTTACAAACGATTTAGTGTCCTACATAGACACAGAGGAGTCCAAAATAGTCATGTACGCCGATGATGTCCAGTTTTTGCACCGGAGTAGAATATGGGCCCTCAGAAGCCGATGCTGACCCTTAGAGGCCGGCATCGGGTCTTCAGATTCCAGTGCGGGGGGCCCTCAGAGGCTAATGTGGGCCTTTACAGCCAGCATGGGGCCCTCAAAGGTCAGAATGGGACCCTAAAAGACTGGCATTGGCCGGCGTTGGACCCCAGAGGCCAGCAGAGGGCCCTCAAAGGCCAAGATGGGCCCTCAGAGTCCGATGCGAACCCTTAGAGGCCCGCATCGGGTCTTCAGCGACAACCTTCACAAGGTTGTCGACGGCAGCCCTCGACAACCTTGTGGGCTGCCTGGTGGAGGCCGCCTCTTCGCGGTGGGCAGCAGAGTCGACGGAGGGTCAGCCCGACGTCGGCACCGGACCGGTTCCCCCGGCCCGGAGCAAAACGGTCTCCAAAGCGCCCTCTCCGTGGGGGCTCCTGGCGGCGGCCACCCATCTGGCTGCCGTCGTGTCGTCGCGCCGACCTCACCACCCGTTGCGGACTCATCACCGACGTGGACACCCTCCCGACTCTTCCGCTCTGGGGGCAGCGTTACGCCCATCGGCAGGCCTGGAGCCGCGCGTCGCGCGGCTCGGCCTGCTGAATGATTAGCGACCGGGTCGCGCCCCCCGCCGTGACCGACGGCGGCGGGGAGGCGCAAGGTGGTCGCCCGGGTAACCGCCATCGCCGTCGAGCCCGCAACCGCAGATACCGTCGCAACTGCGCCAGGAGAAGTCTCCTCACCGTCATGGTATGGAACGCGGAGGGCCTCCGCCCGAAGATCGCGGAGCTAACCCCCTGGCTTTCCGAGACGCAAGTCGACGTCATCGCGGTACAAGAGGGCCAATTCCCTAAGACGGCTCCAAGGATACCCGGCTTCCAACCCCCGGTCGTAACACGCCGCACAAGAGGCAGAAGAAACGACGGCCCCGTGAAAGGAGGAGACGTCGCAATGTACGTCCGCGACAGTCGCAACTTCACGGTCCTGGACGGCCCCTTCAAGCCCGGTGTGGACGACACCACCGAGATATGCGGCGTGCGCATCCTGGGACCCCTCGAACTCGACCTCATCAACATCTACCGCCCGCCCATCCGCCCAGATGAGTCGGATGAGAGACAAGACCTGTTCGACCCGACCCACCTGCCCAGCGGCGACAGCACCATCGTCGCCGGAGACCTCAATGCCCACCACCCGCTGTGGGACGCGGACTGCGACGAAGCGGACGAAGTCGGCGAGAGGATAGCGACCTGGCTAGACTCTATCGGCTGGACGACCCTCAACGACGGCCGACCGACGTTTACCAGCTACCGCTCCGGGGGCCAGACAGCACCGGATGCGGCGTTCTGCAGCCCGTCCCTAGCGCGGCGGACCAAGTGGAGCATTGGCCCCGACCTGGGCAGCGACCATCTCCCGATGCTCTTGGAGATCCGGACCGGCGGTGCGCCTCCGAAGATGATCCGGAAGACCCGCTGGTCGTTCAAGAAGGCGGACTGGCTGGCGTTCCAGGAGGAGTGCGAGGCTGCCTTTGCGGAGGCGGGCCCGGAGCACGAATCCGTTCAGGAACTGGCCACCAGATTCCACCAAGCGCCGGAAGAAGCAAGCGTGCGTCACATCCCTCGGGGAGCACGCAACCGGCCACGACCATGGGCCCTGGATCCAGAGCTGAAGGAGGCGGTCGACGCCAGACGCGCGGCGCGGCGGGACCTGAGAAGCGGGGACCGTTCGGCCAAGGAACGCTGGGTGGAGGCAAAACGCAGAGCAGCATCTGTGGAACGACGTGTCTCCCAGAGACAGTTCAGAGAATATGTCTCCACCACCCTCAACAAACATCAGAGCCTCGGCCGCGTCCACAAGACGTTGAAGATGTGGGAGGGTGCTTCCGACGACCAGCACAGAGCCGCTGAGTCGATGGAAGATGGCGACCGGACGCTCGTGTCGGACCGGGACAAGGCGAACGCATTCAACCGCACCTATGCGACCGTATCGAAGCAGGTGCGGGACCGGAAGGTGGACCGCGACACCAAAACCAGACTGAAGGCGTCCAACGTCAAGACGTGCCATGAGTGCTGGGGGCGGAGGTCCGGCTACTGCTCACCGTTCTCCGAGGAGGAACTGACGCGACAGATCTCGCAGGCGCAACTCAAGAAGTCGCCAGGCCCAGACGACCTGTGTAATGAGCACATCAAGCACCTGGGCCCGAGAGCGCGCGAAGTCCTCCTTCACCTCATCAATAGCTCGTGGCAGTCCGGCGTGGTCCCGCGGGAATGGCGGCGCGCTGTTATAGTGCCCATTCCCAAGGTGGGAAAGGACCCAAGGAAGATCGCGAGCTACCGGCCCATCGCGCTGACGTCCCACGTAGCCAAGCTGGCCGAGCGGGTGATCGCGACCCGTCTGTCACACCTCGCCGCCGAACGCAACATGATCCCACCTGAACAAGTCGGATTCCGCGAGAAGCGGGGCGTCGAGGATGTCGTCGCCCGGCTAACTCAGCAGGTCCAAGATGGATGGCAGCTCAAGCCGTGCCCGCCATCAAGACGTCAAGTCCCGGACGGAGAAGCAGCCCAGAAGTATGTCCTGGTGGCATATGACTTCTCCCGCGCATACGACCGGGTCGACCACCGTCTTCTGAGGGCGCGTCTTGCAGAGTTGGGAATCCCGGCCTGCTACAACACCTGGGTGTGGGCATTTCTTCGAGACCGGAGGGCCTGTGTCGAAGTCAACGGCACGAAGAGTGGCGAGCGCGTGTACAGGGCGGGCCTGCCGCAAGGCAGTGTCCTCTCTCCGACCCTGTTTCTGTTATGGTCGGCGCCGCTCGTAGCAACGCTCAAGACCCTGCCCGGCACAACCCCATTCATGTTCGCCGATGACACCTCGACGCTCTGCGCCGGCAACTCCATCGCCGTGGCCCGGGACCGGGCGCAGCTGGCGGCCAACACGCTCGTGAAGTGGGCCCGCCGGAGTAAGATGGAGGTCGCGGGTCAGAAGACGCAGCTGCTCGTCCTCTCCCAGAACCCCCGAGACGCCGTCGACTGTCACATCCACGTGGCGGGTCAACTGGTGGAAGGGGGACCTGAGCTGAAACTTCTGGGAGTGACGCTAGACAGGACGCTGAGCTTCGGCCCGCACTGCAGAAGTCTCCGTCGGCGCGTCCGGCCCCGAGCGGCCCAACTCCGACGTCTCACCGGCCGCAGCTGGGGGCTGCAAGAACAGCAGCTGCGCGCCGTCGCAAACGGCTACGTGCGCGGCGCGATAGAGCACGCGGCTGCTGCCTGGCTGCCGGCAGTGTCCAAGTCCAACATCGAGATCCTGGAGCGGGAGATGCGCGCCGTGGCGAGGATCGTCACGGGCTGCATACACTCCGCACCACACCACGGTGTGACGGCCGAGGCTGGCATGCTGCCTGTCGCGGCACGACGTACTGCGCTAGCGGCGCGTATGTTCGCGAAGGCTGCCGCGCTCCCGCCAGAGGACCCCCTCCGAGCGGTCGCCATGGCTGACCCCCCTCAGCGCCTCAAGCTGGTCACGGGGTGGCGCCAAGTAGGCCGGGAGGCCCTGCGGGAGCTACGGGTTGAGCTGCCGGTTGAGGCCCTGCTACCAGAGCGACCGCCACCGTGGACGCCCACCGGCAAGATCACCTTCAACCTGAGCATTGGCGCGCTGCCCGCCGGTGCGGCGAGGTCCACGAAGAGAGACGCAGCGCTCCATCACCTGGCGTCCATGACGCAGTGCGCGACGTGGGCGTGGACCGACGGCTCGTCGAGCGGCGGGATCCTCCGCGGGGGGGCTGGCGCCCTCATCGTCGGAGCTGATGACAGCCGCACCGAGCTCCGTGTCCCAGCGGGCACACTCTGCTCCAGCTTTCGAGCGGAGATGGTCGCCCTGCAGGTGACGCTGGACCACATCCTGGAACACCAGCGGGACGCACCAGAACCAGTCATTATATGTACCGACTCGCTGTCGGCGGTAGCGGCGCTGAGAGAGGGTCCGTCGGCACAGCGCTCGGCCAGAGGCGCTGCCATATGGAAGCAGCTACTGGAGCTCACCGCCGGAGACCGAACGGTCACCCTCCAGTGGGTTCCATCCCACTGCGGGATCCCAGAGAACGAGTCCGCCGACGCCCTGGCAAACGAGGCTGCGACGCTGGCACAAGAAGACGTCATGCTCGATGTAGACACCATCTACCGAGCGGCAGTCCGCACCGCCAGAGACCGCGCCGCAAGGGACAGGCCGACATACCCGGACCCCGACCGCAAAGCCGCAACGGGGTGGTACAGAGAGCTTATGGGTGCAAGATGGCCACCACCTCTCACCAACATGGACAGGACGACAGCAGTAGACGTCCACCAGATCCGCACTGGGCGCTGGAGCGGCTCGGCGCAGTTTCTACATTCCATCGGACGAAACCCATCTGCGGACTGCCCACAGTGCAGGAACCTCGACTGCCCTGCAGCTCGTTGCCCGCTGTGCGGCGAGCAAGCCGACACACCTCGACACATTCTGCTGACCTGCCCGGGACTGATGGGGGTTCGCCTCAGAATCCCGGCGGTCGGCAACATACTGCCGACGGTGGAAGAGGTCAGGCGCGGCGACACGGTGGCGGCCCTGGTGGCCGCCTTCAGGGCCCTCCAGAGCTGAAGCTACACCGCGGCCCTGCCGCGGATGGAGGGAAAACCAACAACAACAACAACAACCTTGTGGCCGAGCGCGACGCATCGCAAATGCACTACTTGCTCAATAACGACCAAGCGCCAACCGGCTTCACGGCCCAAATCGCACACCGCAGTGACGTCTCCACCAGGGACACGAGGGGCTCTCTAGCCGGCTCGCTGCAGATCCCTCGAGTGCGCAGTGAACACGCACGGAAGTCGTTCTTTTGTCGTGCTGTCTCACTCTGGAACCGCGCTCCTGCGGAAGTGAGAGAGTCCCGCTCTGCCAGAGTCTGTCGGAGAAGGGCGAGAAAGTGGCTGACGACCTCCACCTAAATAGGACACTGATACTTTTTTTTAAATGGTGTTGATAACTTTTAGGCGTGTTTCATGTGTATTTTAATATTTTTAGTGTAGGGTGCAGTCTTACTTTTATGCTGCATATTTTACTTTTAATAGGTACCTGATTTTATGTAAACCTGACACTTGTTCCGAAAAGCCATCGAATGTGGACGAACATAAGAATACATGGTGATGATGATGATGATTGTGAATTCCAGCCTGGCTTCCCACACCGTGCCTAGTTCTTGGAAACTTACTTACATTCATCCTATCCAAAAGACACCCAAATCCACTGAGACATCCAACTACCGCCCTATCTCTATTCTCCCAACCATAGCCAAGATAACCGAGCGTATTGTGTACGAGCAGCTGTACACGTACTTTACAACCCACCACTTATTCCCATCCTGCCAGCACGGGTTCAGGACATTGCACTCTACCGAAACGGCGCTGTTAACCATGACCGACCGCATATTCAAGGCGATGGACAGCCGACAGGTGGCGCTACTGTGCCTGTTAGACATGTCGAAATGCTTTGATGTGATCCCGCATGACCGTCTGCTCATCAAGCTACAGCAGTATAATGTGGACACACGCTGGTTCGACAGCTATCTGGCAGACCACTACCAACAGGTTGTCATTTGCTCGCCCGAGAGAGGTCGCACGCTCTCCCAGCCGTTGTTAAACCCCATTGGAACCTACCAGGGGTCCGCCTTGGGGCCCCTCTTGTATACCATCTATGCGGCAGACATGCCCCTGTACCTGGACGCAGACGTCGCGCACGACAGGTGCTTGGTGCAATATGCCGACGATGTACAGATGGCGGTGTTTGGAAGTCCCCGAGATAGTGGCGCGATGGTCCGCAACTTAGAGTTAGATCTGGCAGCTCTATCACTTTGGTTTCGGAAAAATGGACTTAAGGTGAATGCGAACAAAACCCAGCTCATTGTCATGGGCACTGGACCGAACCTCCGTGCGATGCCCGAGATACAGGTGGAGTTCATGGGCGCCACTATTACGGAATCGAGCACGGTCAAAAACCTAGGCGTGATTTTCGACCGGAGTATGACGTTCTCGGCGCATGTCAGCGATGTGGTGCGGCGCTGTACTGGCTTACTCAGTGGACTGAGCCACAGCAGACACGCCCTCCCCCAAAACACGCTCATCACTATTGTACAGTCGCTCGTGCTATCCGCCATACGATACTGTATTAGTGTGTACGGTGTATGCGGCATCACCCAGACAGCTCGACTGCAGAAGCTGCTGAACTTTGGCGCACGTGTCATCTCGGGACGTCGGAAATACGACCATATTAGTGACGTACTGAGGGACCTGAGGTGGATGTCAGCCGCCAACATGTACAAGTACCACTCGATGACCTTGTTGAAGCAGATGCTGTCCACCGGCCAACCAGAGCAACTGCACGGCAGTCTGGTGACACGCGGTGATGTTCACCTCCGTGACACCAGGCAGGCCGGCCAGCTCCACAGGCCCGCGATACGCTCTGAGTCTGGCCGCCGGCGGTTTCTGTTCGCCGCCGTCGCGGAGTATAATACCCTGCCGCAATGTCTCCGAGATATGGGACCGCGGCAGTTTAGAGCAAACCTCCGAGATCACCTGATAACAAACCAGTATAGCAGCGGTTAGCTGGCTGTCGGACGCAGACTGAATGGAATGTTATGTGCGTGCGTGTGTTTTTATCATCTCTCTCGTCATTATGACATGTCAATCATAATAGCCATGAGTCCATGGAACGATTGCGCAATGTGAATACAATACAATACAATACAATACAATGTGTTTCCTATTCGCACTCTTTGTGTTCGATCAGTAAGATAAGATTTTAACCACTTCAAAATGGCTCCAGAAATGCCACACTGCGCTCTGCACTTGTATAAAAGACCCTCATGCCAGATTCTGTCAAAATATTTTGAAATGTCAAGGTACACGGCAGTAAAATCTTCGTTGTTGTCCAGTGATAAAAATAATTTGTGTGAGAGATAAACCAACTGCATTTGGGTACTATGGCCCGGCCGGTAGCCACTTTGCTTATCGGAAAGGATGTCATTTTCCGATAGATGTTTATAAATCTCCTTAAAAACTAGTTTTTAAAGAGTTTTGGAAGTGCATGATAAAAGACTAATTGGGCGATAGTTAGTGGGTTCTGAGTTTGAACCTTTATTTTTGACAATGGCAGAAACGTTGGCCTATTTCCAGATTGTAGGGAAGTACCCTGAGCTGAGGGATTTATTAAAAAGTTTTGTCAGAGGTTCATAAATAAGTACAGCACAGAGCTTTAAAAGTTTAGTTGGAATTTTATCAGGCCCTGTAGATTTGTTTGCATCTAAGGAATTTAAAGCTCTTAAAACATCTGGAGCTGACACCTGAATATGATTGAGGATTGGGATACCAGTGATGTTGGGTGAGATTTGTGGGATAGTTAAGTTTGACGTGTTAAGATGAGTTTGTTGTGAAAAATAAGAATTAAAGGTAGACTGCCACCTTTTTTCCACAAAACGGTTTTCACTAGAGCTGAGCCACCTATGTCCCAGACTGAAGTCGGTTTTCCGAAATTCGAACCCGTTTGCGAGAAATCGGAGACCAAAGTTCAGTTCGATGCCATTTTTTTAGTCCAAGAAAACCGACATCTCTACTGTTTATCGATAACTTTGAAACACGAATTTTCTTATCTTTTGGTAAATATATGTCAAAACTTTGATTGTTTCGAGATCAGAGAAGAATTTTGGAGTGTCAAAATAAAAGTTAAACCTATATATTCAGTAGTTCATTTTTTCCAAAAAGTGTGGGAAATGGGGTTTAACATGGGCGGCAGACCCATTCCAAATGAGCCATGATTTTTAAATGTTTTACGAACTTAAAAATAAAATAAATTAAACATGGCCAATTTCTTATGAAATCATATAGTAGTAAATCATAAAATACCTTATTTTTTCAAATAAAATGTAATAATCTTATGACCTTGAAGTCTAGTGATGTGTAAACATTAGCCGCGTTTACATAGGGCTAGTTGCCAGATAGTGGAATTCCACTAACGAGACATTTTTTCCACTAACGAGACATTTCAGGCACCTTCAGATAATTCTGACGACCTATCCGGCCAGAAGGACCAAACCGATTGACAAAAATAAATACATCGTGGCGGATGAATACTTCAGGCCTAGACATAGTATAGATGTCGCAACTCGCGGCCTTCCCGGCAGTAAGGGCGAGGTATAGATGACGCTACTGCATCAAGTCACTGGAACGTGGGAGTCGTGGAATGGAACGGAAGATACGGAACGGGGGCTTCTTAACGGAAGCTTATTCGTTTTATTTTCATTTAAGCAATGATTTCGTGCGCTAGGGAAAGAACATTGTCTTCTTTTTCCTTACGTCTGCACCCCCCCCCCCCCCGTCCCTTCCATCCTTTGGATCAGCCAGTGTGCAGCAAGAGGGTTCATCGGAGAAAAACAACAAAGAGCAATCCTCCCTGAGCCTGTCAGGTCAGAAATAACCTGAGCATAGGCGGCGGAACGGGGAGGGCACCGGGGCACCGTGCCCCCTTTGATTTTGGCATTTTAACATTAGCCCTACGGGCGCTGCATGGAAAGAATGGGACCAAAAGTCGGCGGTGCCCCCCCCCCCTTAATTGAAGGTGCTCCGCGGCTACTGAACCTGAGGACCGTTCGTTATGCCCTACTGCCCACGCTTCTTAAAATTTCAGTAGTAGTCAGTTATCTGGCCAATGTTTCCGTATAGGGGTTGGCAAACACAACTGAGCCTCGTGAGTGGGATGAGTACTGGACACAGAAGTGGACAATCTGTTGGCAAGGAGCCCGCAAGGATAATATCTCGAAACTCAGGACTACGCATACAAACAGGTTAAAAGCATCTAAATCTATACTATAATCGAAAGCCGCATTGTTGTGAACTACCGGCACGTGCGTCCAATCACCATCAAGAACGGAAGTCCGACCTACAGCAAGCACGACAGTCCGATCATAGATGTATTGAAAAATAACTAGCAACTTTAAACATCGCCTTCCTCAGCCACGCTCTACACCGCATCACATAAGAAAACCGCCAATATCGATTACAAAACACACATAAAGGAATTTCGTAGGTATAGATCAGAGGAATACTTCACCTCCTTTATCTGGCGCGTCAATAGGTATAAAGTAATCTTTGGCGTCTACGCACTAGCAACATCTATAATGCAAACAGCAGTTCAGAAACCATCCACTAAAATTGTAACAAGGCAAGGGTTGGTCAAAATAAATTATAGTCACCGTGATAAATAGCAAACGAAATACAGAACAAGCACAACAAAGCATTCCACACTCGTTTAGACTGTACCTACAATATGCCTACATAAGACATTGCAGCAGTGTACAAGGGAAACATTTGTGACATAAGTGCATGTATGGCCTAAACTTTTGAATTCATTTTAGAAGAGATAAAACGCAAAACCATATATTTTTTATCGCAAACTAAAATACCATAAAAAATACCATATATTTTTAACGCAAAACCATATATTTTTATCTCTTCTAAAATGAATTCAAAAGTTTAGGCCATACATGCACTTATGTCACATCTGTCATTTGATAATCCTCAAGGGAAACATTCTTTAAAGATGCTAACGTGAGGAGTTTTAAAAGTTTGGTGAACATAGTTACGAGTCACTGCACAAGAAATGTCGCGGTCGCCAGCCGGCCCAGGCGAAATAGTCGACGGAGACGGCGTCAAACAAACCCGAGAGGGGGTAGTTTCATCCGCATCAGCGGAGGCGCTCTCTCTACCAAGGTCGTCAGTTACCAGCCGCAGCACCCTGCTGGCGATTTGATAGCGGCTCTCATTCTCAGCTGGCTGAGCGCCATGTGCCGGGTCATCCGGCTCCATGATTTCCCCTTTCATTAGCAGCTGCTGTTGTAGTTATTGTTGTTGCGTTCCTTTCAGCCGCTGCCGCAGCATAGCCGTACGGTTCTGGATGGTTCTCACGGCGGCAGCCAGGGTCACCAAATCCGTCTCCCCGTAGCCACACCAGACTCGGGAAAATGTACCGAGATGTACCGAGCCAATGTTGCAGCACTCGCGGCATTCATCGGTAGGACTCCGCCCAACCCAATGTCGGCACTGGCAGGAGCCCGACCAGTGGTCCAAACGAAACTGATGAAAATCGACAGCTGATGAGCGGTCCTCCACTGACGCCGGACGGGTGGCGACGGCGCGGCCGGTCCTGGAGCTGGAACAGCAGAATGGACCGGCCGGGACACGCGGCTCATCAGTCCATTCGTGCTGCTACTCCCCGTAGACCCCAGCTCCTTCGCTGCAGGTTCTCGCGTCTGCCGACCCGTCCGTCCACACCCACGCGTCTCGATAGGGGAGGGGAGGGCAGATATCGTTACGTCGCTTGAAGCAGTTCAGCTGCCGAGGCTCTTTGTCGCAACACCGCCAGCGCCGCGCATCGCAGCAGCACATACCGTGGAGTGCCAGCCTCTTCGCGGCAGACGCGGCATCGGGCAGCAGGGCACTCCACGTCGTTGCATTGTCGGCATCCGGCCTCGGGAGGCGGCCGATGCAGAGCAGGTACTGGCGGATGTCGATAACGACTGCACGGTCGGCCTCCCGCGCGCGCGCCTGCCGTGGCGCGCCTGTCGCGCGCGCGCGCCTGCCTTGCAGAAAGTGCCCACGTCGATCGGCGCTACCGTTGGGATAGACGGCGGTCGACCCATATCGACCGGTACCATCCGTCCGGCCAGCTCCTCCAACACCGCTCTTAGGGCGAATAGCTCGCCGCGCGTGCTAAAGCAGAGGGCGCCTGCCGCGACACGCACCTCTCGGATGTCGCGGTTCAGGGGGGGGGGGGGGGGTGGCCCCTCCTCCTCCATCTAGCACACCATCGGTGGCGGAGCTGTCTGACCAGATCAAGCTCGCCTCAGACGGGAGCTCCGCCAGACGACTTTCCGCCGCCTTGGCTCGCCAGCCGTCGCGCCCAAACTCGCTTCAGGCCGTGAGTCTATAGCCGGCGCGGTGGCGTGGCTTCGTCATGGTAGCCTTGGGCGGGTTGTCCTCAGAGAACGCATTCGCATTGGCGAAGAGGCGAGCAGCGCCACGAGTCCTGAAAAGACCAAACAATATCAATAGACAATCAAAATTGTAAAAATTGGCATTAACTGCGCAACTGATGTTTGCTTGTTTGTTTATTAGGGTTTACGGGCGCTGCGGTGGTCATTTTGCACCCATGAAGCTGTTCTGGTGAACCTGCCCAACTGAGCAGTGATCATGCCATAACTTATGTTTGGCGTAGTGGCAGGGTTCCACCTAAAATTTCGGCGCACGTCAGGTGTAACGTCACATGCGACAAATTCAGCGCATGTCAGTTGGGCAAACTAAGGCTGATGGAATAATATAAAACGAGGGCACCAAAAATTGATCCTAAATGACCATACTTGGACATTAATGCAGACCCTCTCTGTATCACCAATTGTCAGAAAACAAGCAGGTGTTTCAAGGAGCGTTAGAGAGTCATGAAGCCAGGATAAAACACAGTGCTATTTTCTCAAAACAGTTTTTACATGATAGAGTTAGGCAACTCTCTCTCTCTCTCTCTCTCTCTCTCTCTCTCTCTCTCTCTCTCTCTCTCTCTCTCTCTCTCTCTCTCTCTCTCTCTCTCTCTCTCTCTCTCTCTCTCTCTCTCTCTCTCTCTCTCTCTCTCTCTCTCTCTCTCCGTTTACCATTCGCAAGGCCAAAAAGCCCAATTGGTTTTGAAAGACATTGGATTACAAGCTGAGATTTTTTTTACTTTATCATAAAATGTTAAACCTGCGTGTAGATGAAGCCTGAACGGTGGTTTGTAGGCTGATAGGTTGGAGGTTGAAGGTTAGTAAGGAAGGTAAGGTCAGGATAATTTCTGCTTTTTATTTTCATTGGACTTCAGTCTTAATCAACACACACATCAAAAATATCATCTATTTGAGCATCTTCAAGCCTCAATATACAGCAAGTTGTAGGTACCACAACAAATTAAAAATTGATGTCATGCCAACATATGGTCATGATTTTTAACACCAGAATTGAATTAAATGCCTATTGATGCTTTACCTAATATTTTGAAGCCTGAAATCTGATTAACCAAACATTTTTTTTTTCTTGTGTTGGCAGTCTAAACTTTGGCTGGCTTGAGCGCGATGCTATTGCTCTAGCAGAATCTCAAACGGATGTCTACCAAGTGCCACTCCCAAGAAAGTTTTTCAAGATTCTAAAACCACAAACTTAGTTGATGCCTGATCGTGTGATGGTAAATCAAATACCTAATAGCACTCCATCTGAGGCCAGTTTTACAAACAGAAAATAGCCACCTGCCGGATTATTTTGCCTAAAGGCTAATTCACATATGGAGTGTAAATGGTGAAGCCCTCCCTGCTTACCTACATGCCTATCACGTTTACCCTCTGTATGTTGTACCTACGTGGAATGGATATATGAGGAGAAAAATTCCAGGCAGCTATTTTTGTTGGTAAATCGGGTAAAGTAATACTGGCCTCTGAACGAAAATTTGGACTGAGAGAGATGTCGTTTCTTTGGTGGTTTGGATAGGAGTTGATGATTTTAATTGAAAGATTAAAAGGAAAGGGTTTCAAGACAATCGGCATGACAAACCAACACCTTACCTGCAGTTCAAGTTTGTCGATTTCTTCATCAAAATCTAGTCTTCGTCTAGTCCACAAATCAAGATAAAATTACTGGATAGGTACAACTTCTTCTTCTTCTCCTTCTGCACCTCACCTGCCACCCCCTACACTTCTACCTTATTCTGATAAATATCTTTACATACTTTTCACAAGAATGCCACTCAACGGGTTACGGGGTAAATCTAAAAGAGTGCAGGGCTTCAGTTTTGAGCTATAGAGTTCTCATTGATTTTGAGACACCCAATATGTCTTTGGCACGCCGTATTTGTCTCTCACCGCCTGCGAATTCGGCGATATGATTGGTCGAAGGCCGAGGCTATGGGTCCAAGAAAAGGCCAAGATTCCTGCCAAGATTCTTACAGATAGCCAAGGCCGATGACTGACGTGACTGACGGCATGTTACTGCCCTTGGCATATTGCCAATGCACTGCTCCGTCATATCCGCAGTAATGTCAACAGTCATATCGGAAGTAATATGGTAGCTATACGCAAAAACCATTTGGTGTATGGCTACCATACTTTTCCGATAACGAGACATTCTAGATCAATCTCTCTACTGTTGGCGACATCTGCTGAGAAATCCCAAGACCGAACGCAAGCACATAAAAGTAATGCACTCTATGGATGCGTTCGAAATCTGGGAAGTGACGGATTTCATTTCTCAATGCGTGTCCCAGCCTTCCCCATGCTGTTCGTTCCGCCTGCCGCCATCTATTGCCATGTTTCGCATTCGCACTTCATGAATTGACCACCCCGCCAAGTAGGTTGGTATCAAGTTGGTATAGGTGTCGCATTGCTCTGGTCGATCAGGCTGAGCCAGCTGTCTGGAGAGTGGAGCCGATCAAAAAAAAAAAAAAAACGCAGAAATTCAAAAGACCGACTCCAAAGCAATGGCAGCATGCATATCAATAGAACGTAATTCTGTCATGATTGCGTCAGAAGCAAACATAATGGCAAGAGTTTCTTGTGTGTCGGTAGGCGCGTGTGGAGCCGCTGGACCGACCGGGGACGTACAGAAGGGGGGACGGACGGGGTGCGCCTCCCTGTAGGGGCTTTCAGGGCCCATGCTGGCAGAAGTCCCACGTTGGCCAAAATCACGTCGGAGACGAACGGAATTCATGGGAATCCCCAAAAAATTACGTCAGGACAATCAAGGCTCTCCGACTCGCCTGCCACCTAGGGTCCTTCAATTTACTACATGGGGCCTCCTGTGAATAACCGCTAGTGTCTGTGTCTGACCACTAGGGCCCCTCTGACTCCTCGGGTAGAGGGCCCTCTGTAGGTAGGAGGCTCTCTCTACGGGATTCCTCCGCTCCCCCCCCCCCTCGGCCAAATTCTAGGTTATACGTGCCTGCGCTAAGCCGGAGTCGGAGAGAGGAGTTGACGACCGAATGACGAGTACTCGTCCTGAAAGTAAACATTTGGAATACAAACAATCCAAAGCTGTTCAGTATTTATTAGTCTCATGGGCCCTCATGGGCTGGCGTCTCCGGAGGTACAGGACGATTTTCCCGAGCCCGGAAGACGTCCGCGACGACGGAGAGGTGGCGGCCCTGGCGGCCGCCGTGAGGGACCTCCAGAGCCGCACGGCTACACCACGGTAACGCGGCTGGATGGAACCACAACAACAACAACAACAACAACAACAACAGGTGCGCGGCGCTGAGCTGACGCCGCTGCTCCACTCTGGTCATGTCGAGGTCAGTGGCCAGCAGCTGGTGGTGCGCCGGGTCAGGTCAGGGGACGCGGGCGTATGCCGAGATCGCCGAGCTCGGAGGTGGGCAGCGCGGCGCGGAACACGCGACTGGAGGTGACAGTGACACGCCGCGCTGTCATCGAGCCCGGTCAGCTGCTGGTGACCACCAGACAGCCCGCTCAGCTGACCTGTCACGTGACGCCGCCCCTGGCAGCCAGCGACATCGTCTGGTTCAAGGACGGCCGCCGTCTGCCCGCCGCCGCCAGCCGGCCGGCTCTGCAGCTGACCGGCGGCAACCGCTCCGTGGCCGGCATGTACCAGTGTCACGTGACCGATGACCTCGCCACCACCCAGGTCAGGATCGGAGCGTTGCCGGCTCGGCTGCTGTTGTCGCTGGTTCAGCAGACGGTGCAGCCGGTGGTGGACACTGCGATCACATTCACCTGTGCGGCCACCTCGTCACCGCCGCCGGCTGTCACCTGGACGAGGGACGGTGTCAGCGCCGACCAGCTGGGCGGCAGGTTCCACGTCCAGGACAGCACCTCTGGAGTTAAGGACGTCACTAGTCAGCTGACGATTCAGCAGGTGTCCCGTTTCAGCAGGTGTCACAGCTAACCCCTCCGACGGATCACCCTCCCGGTTCTGAGCTCCGGGGTCACTGCCTCCCATTGACAGACTTTTCTGGCGGCGGCAGCGGAGATATCATTGCTCCGTCTGCGGCGTGGATGGCCAGCCGGGTGGTAGACTCTGTGGTGCCGGCCGCGCTGTGGGCGCTCACCAACAGCTGGTAGACTGTGACCGGCAGCAGACTGCACAATTCGGCCACGTCCAGGTCGGCCGGGAACGGGCCCTCGCGCCGCCGGCCAGCCACAGGCAGCTGAGACCGATGGAGGAGGGTGACACAACCCGGCAGGTCAGCTGACGCGGCGCCACCTCCGGCACTCCCTCCTCTGTGGTGGCGGTGACGGGCGAGCTGGCAGGATCCTGGCCGGCTCGGTTACAGGCGCTCATCGGGACTGAGTATGCCGTGTTGGGCTGCAGGTGTTTGAGGAGCAGCACCAGCTCCGGTCGGCGGACAGACCTGGTCAGGGTGATCTGGTCGGCCAGCCGGACGTAGGTGGCCTGTATCCGTCCGTGGGTCAGCGACTGCGGCGGCGGTGGGCTCCACGTCAGCCGCAGGGTGCGCGGCCCGGCAGGTCGTAGCCGGGCGCCGAGCGGCGGCCCGCCGGGCGGCTCCGGCTCGGTGTGCACCCTCAGCGCGCCGCTGGCTCGCTGCTGCCGTGCCGATTCACGACGAACACATGCAGCCGGTACGAGGCGCTGGGCTGGAGGCCGGCCACCAGCGCACTCCGCTGCCGGGCCAACACTGTCTCATTGACTCCCAGCTGCCAGACCCGGCCGGCGGCTCGGCGACGCACTGAACCACGTAGTGCGCCACGACGCTGTTGCCGTCGTACCTGGGCGGCCAGGCCACCAGCACGGATCGCAAGGTGACGGACGCCAGCCGCCGATCGGAGGGCGGCTCCGGCCGCTCCGTCACTATCACGTGCCGCGCGGTGCTGTCCTCGCCGTGACTGTTGCGTACGTGTAGGCGCCGCCGTCGGTCCGTCGCGCCGCCGTCAGTGTCAGCTGGGAGGAGCCGTCCGCAGCCGTTACCTGCACAGTGACGTCTCCGTCCGCCGGGTTCACCGGAGCTCGGTCGGGGTCGCCAGCAGATGGCTGCGCCGGTACCAGCTCAGCTGCAGCGGCCGGTCACCGAACGGCGCCAGACACCACCGAGGCGGCTCTCTGACGCTGCTGGAAACGGGCCGGCACGGTAATGCCGTGCGGCGCGGCGCGCCGCAGCGGCTCGTCCACGCCTTTGTCGGCGCTGTAGCCGTTTTCTCTGCCGCCGATCTCGGCGACCGTCAGCGGCGACAGGCAGCCGTCGGCGCCGCCCGACGGAGGATGAGCCGCCTGTCGGCGGAGCCCCGGAGCGCGGCGGCTGAAGTGAAAGTCCAGTCCATGAGACAATGGACGGTGGCTGATCGGCCGCCGAACAGTTGAAGTCACGACGCTGCCGCCCAGTGCCACTTCCCTGTCCACCATCTGGTGAAGCCAGCGCGGCGGCACTCTGACGCGGAGCTCGGCCGAGTCCGAGTGGCGGCTGCCGGTTACCGCGTTGGCCGCAGCCTGGTCGGCTCGCACGCACTGGAACACCAGGCTACTGTAGAACTCTGCGCCGACCGTCTCCAGGCGGTGGACGGCCAGCGAATGGTTGCCGCGCGGCCAGCTAGGCCGCCGGCCTCTACGGCGGTCTGGGCGCCGCCCGGCCTGGCCGGGCGATTGAAGATGAAGCTGAAGGATCTAGACCACCACCAGAGCTACGAGGTGTGGGTGGCGGCCGTCAACCAAGCCGGGCAGGGCGCGCCATCCCGAGCGCTGCTCTATCGGCCCAACACAAACATTGCGGCACGAAGAAATAGCCTGGTTCTCGCGACTGGTACTGGCCGAGCAGGCGCGGCCGCTACTGGTGCAGTGCCTGGCGGTGGGCTGGCCGGCGGCGCGACCCGTCTGGAGCGCCGACCGGCCGCTGGCGCAGCTAGGCACCGCCATCCGCGAGAACGGCAGTCTGTTATCAGCGACGAGCCGGCAAGCCCGAAACTGGACCTGCTCGGTGGCGAGCGACGCGATGACGTTGCGTGTGCTGGTGAAGCGTCCGGCGCGCGCCGCAACGCCCGCCGTGCTCGGCGTCGGCCGCCACTGGGTGCGGCTCGGCTGGAGTCTGCTGGGCTGGAGTACTTTTCTGCTGCCGCCAGAAAAGTCTGTCAATGGGAGGCAGTGACGCCGGGGCTCAGAACCGGGAGGGTGATCCGTCGGAGGGGTTAGCTGTGACCTCCCACCGGCAAAGGTCAGCTATCACTGGGAAGGGTTCGCTGCCACCAGCCACCGGGCAAGGTCATCCCCCACCAGGGAGTGTCAGCTGTCTTTGGGGAGGATCAGATGGCGAGGATCAGCTGTCACTGGAGAGGATTCAGCTGTCAGGAGAAATACCACTTTTATTATGGGTTTAGAACAGCTGGAATGGCAGCTCTATAGCTTGAGCAGACACCATGGCCGGCCGAACGAGGAGGGCACCGGGGCACCGTGCCGTGCCCCCCTTTGGCTTTGGCATTTTAACATTAGCCCTATGGGCGTTGCATGGAAAGAATGGGACTTGGACCAAAAGTCGGCAGTGTCCCCCCCCCCCCCCTAATTGAAGGTGTTCCGCCGCTACTGGCTGACACCTGACATTAGCGCATATTTTAAGTCTTAGCACCCCAGCAGCCACTCTAGCCAAGGATTTATGTTATCAATTTGATCTGAATCTTCTGAATGGAAGGGTTCACAAGGACATAGTCCCCGCTGAGAGGAACATGTTGGCATGCCCTCCACATTCTAAGCACACATACTGGGCTAGGGCAGAATTTGGTCTGAAATCATATGTACGCACAAAAACATGCATAGCCAATCCCTTACTGACAAAGGCTGGCTACAGCCTGCCAGCAGCCATAACCATACCCGTGAGGAGTCTCATAGCAGCACGCGGAGCACGTGCTGCTCCGCTGCCGGGCCCTCGCTGGCTCCCGTCGAGGTATTGGGTTTACGTGGAAATAAAATCTAATTCGGACGCTCAAACATGGGATAGTGTACAAAGCCCCGAAACACTCTGCCTGGTTGATATAGCCTTGATCAGTATATGTGCACATGTGCTTTATATGAAAAGGGCTTAATTTTCGCACAAATAGCCACCTAATTTTTGGCGCAAATCACTCAAAAATTTCGGCGCAAAATCGCTTGCGCCGAAATTCGGCGCAAGATGGTCTCACGGGCGTCCGGCGTAGTGTATGGATGTTTTCCAGTCTGGCCCGTGAGGAGTCTCATAAACAAGATATATTAAATATTAATTTTAATTCTGAAATAACTCCCATGCCTGCATGATACAGGAGTGTGGTGAATTGAAAAAATGCAACTAGGTAATGCAACCACTCAGACAGGATTCAGCCATTCATCATGCTGTTGGTTTTGTAGGCACTCGGAGCACTCACTGCAGTGTACTAAAATCATATTTTTGCTTGGGTGTCAGAGGGGAAAATTGCTGACCAAAAAAAGGATGAGAGTGAAAATTGTCGGTCAGGTAAGGCCCAAAAAGAGTGGGAAAATGATCAAAAACATTAATCTATCTACAATTGTGACAGATGTAAAACAACCATTCCCGCAATTGCTCCTTCTCGGTGGGATTGGGAGTGGAAAATTGGGCTTGAAAACTGGAGGTGAGAGTGGAAAATGATTTGCATTTCGATGTCGTTTCCCACCCACATCTACAAATTTTGGGACACTGCGCATCAGTCAATGTACATTATGGTTCAGTCGCAAGCCTTGCTTTAATCAACGAAAAAAAAAATTCTAGAATGCATCATGAATTAACAAAATTTTTATTCATATTTTTGTTTTTACCTTTTCTCATTATTTCATGCACACCTTAAAATCATGAAACTGTAGCGAGCAACTGATTTGAAGATAGGAAAGTCCTTGCTACATTTCTCGACATTATCAAAACATCTTTTTCCAAACATACCTATCAACATCCTGGAAATATGACTTAGCAATATATTGACGTTCCATACCCTTGACAAGGCAAATGCACCAACTTTTAAACCAAAACAACTTTACCAACTTTTAAATAAATGTGTGACTTCCACTCCTACTCCTTTACAAAAAATCATTGTTGTTGCCTGCTGGATCGAAAAGCGAAAGAGCGCCCTCGCCCCTTCCGTGAGACCTGCACAAACTTACCAGGAGTCTGCAGTCAGAACACAACACCGTATTCATATTGAAAAAGGCATAGCGTATAGAAATTTGATATGTCCAAATATGTCTTTGCCGCGTCATAGTTGTAACGCACTGCGGGGAACTCCAGAGATCTGATTGGCTAATATTAGCCAATCAGTAGCATATGTTACTGGAAACTGTCATAGTGGAAGTAAATTGGTAGCTGTTTCAGCTACCAAACTGATGAAGGAAATAGGTAAAATTGCTTATTTTACACGAACACCTGTCATACGCTAATCAAAGTAGAGCTAGTGAAAATGGCATTATCCCACAAAGGAAAGCCAATTTGCCACGTAAGCCACCATGAATAGATTTGCTGAGCTTGTCATCACGTGTTTTTAACAAAAACAGTCAATGAAATTATGTAATTTACGAATTTCTAGCACTCACATGCATATTTTCGTCTGCACACCGAATTGCGTCCAGGATATTGGCCATGGCGTATTTCTCGGGAACCCTCTGTTAGTGGAAATTCCACTATCTGGCAACTAGCCCTATGTAAACGCGGCTATTGTCGCTAGACATTAACCGATTGATAATTGTATGGTAATCGACAATTTTTTTTCGCGATTCACGTGATGATACTTTGTCAGGTGAATTCTAAAATTTTGTTTTGTCCAGGGAATAAATCATAGGCCGATCTGAGAAAACTTTTTGAAGGTGGCAGTCTTCCTTTAAGTGTGTTTCCCTTTTCCAAATCATTTGTTGTTAGTGTTCCCTCTGTTCCCATAAGGGGTGGAATGGTTTGTTTTTGCTGGTCCCAGTCATATTTTTCAAAATTTGGTGATATTTATGGGGTCTTTTTTTGTTAAGGAGAAGTTTGTTGACTTGCTTCTGCATGTGTTCAGATTTTAGTCGTCTGTTTAAGGCTGTTGTGTGATTTCTCTGAATACGCCACTTCAACCAGTCATTGTCTGATTGAGTGGCCTGTGCTGTCCTAAAGAGCCTATCCCTCTTGCGTGTCTCTCTTTTTAACCCTGATGTTATCCACGGCTTATCCTGGCTTTTGACTTTCACTTTTTTGCATGGTATGGAAGCTCTGGCAGCTGAAAGAAGGACGTCTGTAAAATTTGCTGTTGCTTGGTCTACATCTCCATCAAGAACACTATTCCAGTCTGTTTCTAAAAACATTGAGCAGAGTTTGTCAGAGTCAAGTCGGCTGTGGTCCCAAAACTCCCTGTCATAGTTGTAGTCGGTAGGCTGGGTAAGATTTAGGGAAATGAATATAGGGAAATGGTCTATGCTTGAAAAGGGAGGCAGAGTGCCACTACTGGTTATGAGGGTGGGATCAGAAACAGTGGCCAAGTCCCTTAAGTTTGCCACTCCAGTCCCTTGGTCTACACGTGTTGGCTCCGTAATCAGCTGAGTCAACTGGAGAGACATCAATTCCTCTTCAAAACGTTTTTTTTTTCAAATCCTGTTACAGGACTGTGATTTGAGTACATTGGTAAAAGGTAAGTGTTTCCAGGATTAAAATCTCCCATGATTATAATCTGGGAGTGTGGGAGAGATTTTGTCTGAGCAAAACTTTCATTGAATGCGTCCAGGAAATCTAAAAACTGGTCAGCTAAGATATGAGGTGGCACATATGCACAACACACAAGTATGGTGTGATTTTTGACGCTGAGTTTACACCAGATTAGTTCAAAATCACCGATCTCAAGATCGGATAGTCTTTTAGTAGGAATGTTGTCCTTAAAGGGACTATCCCACCTTCTAAAATGTTGTTAAAACTAGTTAAATTGTGCCCGACTTTATAGATTGGATGACCAGGAACACGGTTCTGGCATTTATTTTTCATTAAACATCTTAGGCTTCCCATATTCCAAACACAAACTTTCAAATATGTGACGTCACAGCCCAAAATTACCTCCTTCCCCAGGCCACATTGCTGTCATAAAGCTGATTCTTTTTACTCTGTAGGCACCACAACAAAGTTCAGACCAAGTTTTAAGCGATTTTTCAACGAACAAACCCATTTAAGTCAGAATGACTAAACGAGGTGACGTCACACTAACGGTCGCTCCATGTTGAAGATAGGGCCTTGTACAAGGCCCATTTTCAAATGAAGGGAACGAATTTCTTCAACACCAAGAGGCCGCGGGGGTTGCAACCTAGATAGATAGTGGTTTCTGAACCTCGCCGCAAACTTGGCTATCTCAACTCAAACCCCATGTTAAAGGTGGGATAGGCCCTTTAACGTAAATAGCCACTCCACCTCCGTGCCTGTTACGGTGCTTAACAAAAGGTGAGTGAAAATGGTCAAGGGCATAAAGGGAAGGGTGAACATTGGCATCTAACTTCGATAGGCGTTATCACAAGTGTATTCGCGGCCATTGGGGCGACGTAAGAAAAGAAGAAACCAACTGGCCCCAAGAACTTTAAATTATCAGTTAGCATGCACCTTTTCCTTGATGTGTAGAGAACTTACCATTACTTGTTACAGAAAATTGCATTTAAAATCTTCCATTTATGCTTTTTTCATCGTTTGCGAAATATGTTCTTTTACTAAGCTAGAAACACTTATTAGAAATAGTTCCCGCATCATCAAGAACAATAGGGAAGGCTTGAAGTGAATAAAATAATTTAAATGGTTTTGTAATCTATGTGAAGGCACTTCTAAAATTGCCTGTAGAAATATTGAAGGCAAAAGTTCAACTTTTTTCACAAGAAGGATGTCTATAAACCTATTTAACTTGTGACAACTCAGCCGGTATTTCGTCGCCTACAGCTCAGCTTCCCCTAGTGACCGATAGAGGCGCTGCTATCGATGTCCGCCCGTGCCGCCTAACGTAGTTTCGGTGGCACATAGCACATCATTGTTATGAGTCAATGTATGTTGAGAGAGCTCGTCTAGTCGGCAGTCAGAAGTGATAGAATTAACATTAACATGGGAGAAGTTGAGGAGTGAGGGAGGACATGTCAGCGGCGACAGCAGTGAGCTGGGGCAGGGACCAGAATTTTCATCACCTGCTATTCTGATATTCCCCATGGAAGAATTTACTGTGCCTTGCCCAGGCGACTGGCGACTGACAGACACAGACACAAGCAAGCGGGCCAGGCGGTGCAGTGAGGGCGGTCAGTACCTACAATCTACATGCAGTTCACCAATTCGTCATAACTCATACTCTGCCACAGAAACTGCCCCTTAATCAAACCTGTAGGTTGACTGAGTTCAAGCGAGAATTACCCCTCACAAGCAGAACTTATTAATTAGAACCTAGCCTATGATCAAAAAGCAGCATGAAGCGGACCCAGTCTACAAAGGACCTGGCCTACACGCAAGAAGCAGCATGAAGTGCACGAAAACTAACACAAACCTTGATCAAGTGGACCAGATTCAGAAAACCTAGCTTATGCATTGCTTATTTGCTAACCATCAATACATCGTGTGATGCCCTGTCAGTCACCTCAACTTATCAGAATGATCAATGAATACCTACATAATCGCATCCCTGCAGCCCATACTGACACCAGCATTTCACCGTAGATGCTGCAGGCGCATGAAAACCTTGTTACTTAGGTTACTTACATAGCTTCCACGTTCTGTGCACAAAAACTGGTATGAAAACAATAACGGACTCGTATCACGCTTCTAAAAATAGACACTTTCATTTTCACAACACTTTCACCTTCGCAGCATCATCTTCGCCGCTGCACCATTATAAGTCAATGGGGAAAAATAAATAATATATATTATAATATATATATATATATATATATATATATATAATATATATATATATATATATATATATATATATATATATATATATATATATAATATATATATTATATATATAATTATATATAATA